>NC_091752.1:40166665-40341665 GCF_043380555.1 Nothobranchius furzeri
ACTGATTTCCCTCTTTCCTGTTCACTCTCTCTTTCTTAATATTTTTTAATCACAATTGCCTATTTTTGCTCATTTAAAATATATTTTAAAATTTTTCTAAATGCTTTTTTTATTTTATGTTTTTTCATTTTTTGTTTTTGTGAAGCGCTGCATGATTTTTATCTTCAGAGGCACTGTAATAGAAACTTAACTTTCTTTTTCTTCTTCTTCTCAACATCTTCAGAACCAGCCTCCACCTTTTTCAGACAAGAAATTAACTCCTTCTCATTTTTCACTTTTCTTTGGAGAAGCGTCCAACTTTTTTACTTCAGCCCCCAGTTCATTTGTAGATTTCGTGCTTTTGGCTTCCTTGGGAGATTTTTCATTCCTATGGCCACCATCGGAGCCTGGCAACAATCTGTCTTCAGTGATATCGTCAAGCCAACCAAATTCCTCCAACAATGAATCCAAGATCTCGTTGGTAGACTTTTTCTCAGGTGAAATTAACTCTTTCTCCTTTTCACTTTTCTTTGGAGAAGCGTCCATCTTTTTTACTTCAGCCCCCAGTTCATTTGTAGATTTCGTGCTTTTGGCTTCCTTGGGAGATTTTTCATTCCTATGGCCACCATCGGAGCCTGGCAACAATCTGTC
This sequence comes from Nothobranchius furzeri, assembly GCF_043380555.1. Lineage (NCBI taxonomy): Eukaryota > Metazoa > Chordata > Actinopteri > Cyprinodontiformes > Nothobranchiidae > Nothobranchius > Nothobranchius furzeri. The sequence goes on from NC_091752.1 coordinate 40,167,296, forward strand.
TTCAGTGATATCGTCAAGCCAACCAAATTCCTCCAACAATGAATCCAAGATCTCGTTGGTAGACTTTTTCTCAGGTGAAATTAACTCTTTCTCCTTTTCACTTTTCTTTGGAGAAGCGTCCATCTTTTTTACTTCAGCCCCCAGTTCATTTGTAGATTTCGTGCTTTTGGCTTCCTTGGGAGATTTTTCATTCCTATGGCCACCATCGGAGCCTGGCAACAATCTGTCTTCAGTGATATCGTCAAGCCAACCAAATTCCTCCAACAATGAATCCAAGATCTCGTTGGTAGACTTTTTCTCAGATGAAATTAACTCTTTCTCCTTTTCACTTTTCTTTGGAGAAGCGTCCATCTTTTTTACTTCAGCCCCCAGTTCATTTGTAGATTTCGTGCTTTTGGCTTCCTTGGGAGATTTTTCATTCCTATGGCCACCATCGGAGCCTGGCAACAATCTGTCTTCAGTGATATCGTCAAGCCAACCAAATTCCTCCAACAATGAATCCAAGATCTCGTTGGTAGACTTTTTCTCAGATGAAATTAACTCTTTCTCCTTTTCACTTTTCTTTGGAGAAGCGTCCATCTTTTTTACTTCAGCCCCCAGTTCATTTGTAGATTTCGTGCTTTTGGCTTCCTTGGGAGATTTTTCATTCCTATGGCCACCATCGGAGCCTGGCAACAATCTGTCTTCAGTGATATCGTCAAGCCAACCAAATTCCTCCAACAATGAATCCAAGATCTCGTTGGTAGACTTTTTCTCAGATGAAATTAACTCTTTCTCCTTTTCACTTTTCGTTGGAGAAGTGTCCATCTTTTTTACTTCAGCCCCCAGTTCATTTGTAGATTTTGTATATCTGTGTGCCCTGGGAGATTTTTCATTCCCAAAGCTCTTTTCAAATTCATCTGTAGGAACTGGTAGAACGTTTTGGGGGAGATCAGTACGTCTGCTTCTCATTGAAGGTAAAGGGGTATTTCCTCGTTTGGGGTTGAACCTGGATGGTGGGCTTTGTTCACTTATTTTGCTGTTTTCAGATGTTTTAGCTTGATGTTTCTTAAACCATATCCCAGGTAAACATAATTCAACATCCTTTTCAGTTTTTGTTGGAGAAATGTCCATCTTTTTTACTTCAGCCCCCAGTTCTTTTGAAGATTTCATGCTTTTGGCTTCCTTGGGAGATGTTTCATTCCTAGATCCACTATCGGAGCCTGGCAACAATCTGTCTTCAGTGATATCATCAGACCAACCAAATTCCTTCAACCATGAATCCAAGAACTCGTCATGAGACTTTTTCTCAGATGAAATTAACTCTTTCTCCTTTTCAATTTTATTTGGAGAAGTGTCCATCTTTTTTACTTCAGCCCCCAGTTCATTTGTAGATTTTGTATATCTGTGTGCCCTGGGAGATTTTTCATTCCCAAAGCTCTTTTCAAATTCATCTGTAGGAACTGGTAGAACGTTTTGGGGGAGATCAGTACGTCTGCTTCTCACTGAAGGTAAAGGGGTTTTTCCTTGTTTGGGGTTGAACCTGGATAGTGGGCTTTGTTCACTTATTTTGCTGTTTTCAGATGTTTTGGCTTGATTTTTCGGAGACCATCTCTCAGGTAAAAATAAGTCAATATCTTTTTCAGTTTTCTTTGGAGAAGTGTCCATCTTTACCACCTCAGGCCCCATTTTTTTTGGTATTTTGGAGCAACTGTCTTCTTTGGGATGTATTTCATTGTAAAAGCTCGTTTGAACTTCATCATCAGAGTCTGAAGACCATGGGTCTGTGAACATTTCTTCATTCTTTGATGTTTCCTGAATCCCTGCATGATATTTAGGAGCCTTTTCCCCTGGCGAAAGCACTTCATTCTCCCCTCCATTCTTCTTTAGAGGCGCTTTTACCGTCTTCGGTTTGGAAGGCTGTGCCTTCAAAAATCTCTCTTCAAATTTTCCCTCAGAGCTTGACTTCCCATTATCGGCGCTGAGTTGACTGATTTGTTTCCTGAGCTCCTCACATTCATTCTGTTGCTTGTCGTTTATTCTCTGAAGCTGTTTTTGCTTTCCCTTGCTAATCAGCAGCTCTAGAGTCAGTTCTTCCACCTTTTTCGGGAGTTCTTTGTCTGGCTTGAAATCTGGACTTTTTAAGTATTCCAGCTCATTCTCTGCAGTTTTAATTGCGTCCTTCAGCTGGCTAATTTCCCTGATATATTCTGTAATTCCTTCTTGTGAAGCCAATTCCAGCTCAATTAGTTCCGTGTTGTGCCTTTGTTTCATCTCCTCGAGCTGAATACGCAGCTCATCTATAACCTTATTACTGGACTCCAGCTCTTGTTCTGCCTTCCTTAGAGCGGCGGCTTTCGCTGCTAATTTTTTGTGTAAATTCCTGCGAGAAACGAGGCCCTGCGAAGTGTTATTGATATAAACTTTGATTTGTTCCAAGGCTGTTGATATCTGATTACTGACAGGTTCCTTCTTATTCAGTAAGATTCCTGCATTATCAGAAACAGTTTCTAAAAAACTCCAGATGTCTTTGTGAAGCTCCTTGTACTGCTCTTGTTTGTTTTCTAGCTTCATCTTTAATTTATCTAATTTTAACTGAAGTTCGGACGATTGAGAATCTTTTTTCAGCTTATTTTTATCATTAAGAGACTGATGCATTTCATTTCTTCCCTGCAAATCATCCTGCTTGATCTGTTGCCCCTGCAGACTTATCGTTTTCTGCAAGTGAGGCTCTTGAATGTTCATCTCTTTCTGCTTTTGGTAACTGTCCCTAAATGAGGAGACTATCTGCAATTTTTCGTTTATCTGTTTTAGCTCCTCAGAAATTTTCTCTGCACTCATTTTCTCACGTTCAGCCTTTTCGATGGTTTGAGAAAGACTATTAATCTTTTCATTGCACATCGAGCGCGTTTCCTTCAGCTCATGAACCTCCTTTAGAAGCGCTGCCTCGGATGTCTGCAACTCTTCAATTGTTGATTTGAAATAATTGCATTCCTCTTCTCTGTGGCTGTTTTCCAATTTTCTTCTCAGTTCCTGAATTAGTCTTTCATTCTCATCATTCTTTATGGTCAGGCCTTTAATTTCAGACTCTAAATCTATATTTCTCTCTTTTATATCACTCAGTTCTGATAAAGGCACATTGATTATGGTGTCGTTTTGTTTGGAAACACTCATGTCTTCACCTTCTTTCACCAGGTCCCTTAGCTTCGCCTCTAGGTGACTTATCGAGCTGGTCAAGGCGTCTGTCTTACCATGTATGGTTTTAATTTGACCTTTCCACCCACTGAACTCATTAAAGGCAGCCTGGAGACCAAAGATTTCATCTTTATAGTGCCTCAGTTTGATTAAAATGTCGTTAAACAGCGTGTCTTTTTCATCTGCTATAACATCGACTCGTTTCCAGTCACTGGTCTTTGCAATTTCCAGCTCAGATCGCTGGATTTCAATGTTCTGAACAAGTTCGCTAATGTAGTTTCTGTCAGCTATGCGCATCGACTCACTTTCCATAAGCTGATTTTGAGAAGCCTGAAGCTGTTTTTCCAAGTTAATACACCGTTGTCTCAGCTGGTATCCATCAAGTGGAAGTCCTGTAGCCTTGCTAAAGTGCTCCTGTGTTTCTTCAAGTTTGCTTTTCAGTTTGTTATTTTCTTCTGTGAGAAGCGTAATTTGCTCGAGCCTTGATGGGTCATACGAGAGTTGCTCGTATTTCTGAGCTTGCTGTCTCTGCTGTCTTGACATAGCTGGTCCTTGAATCATCCTGAGATAAGAAATTAAATTCTGTGGTGGGAGTGAGAAAACACGTAACCTGTCACAAAGTCAGATGCCGTCTGATCGAATCCCTCAGAGAGGTGGGTAATACAGTGATGCAGCTAAGTGATGACGTCACTGGCCTTTGATGTGTCATACAAGCTAAGTTCCGTAACGTAGTAGTAGTAGTAGTACTATAGTGTAGAAGCAGGCACTTGCTTCTACCCCTTTTGCTTCTACCCCTTTAATTAATTAACTAATTAATGTAATAAATAAATAAATACATACACAAATACATAAATAAATTAAAGGTGTAGCAATCGATGTTTCTGAAGAACCGCCCACTCAACGTTCTTTAAAATGCGCATGCGCACCCCTCTACCAGTCCGTGGAGCGTGCTCGTGCACGCTCTGTTTCCAAGCAACTGCCGGCTTTGCACCTCTAGCAAATTCTTTTTTTCCCACAATGTTGGATTCTCCACCAGTAAGTTATATTCCATGTAGCATTACGAGCATCTTCATATCTAACTATAGCATTACAATAAAGCTATCAATTAGCATATAAGTTATATTGTTTTGCTGATTGGTTTAGAGCTTTCCTGAGGAAAGTCTGGTTGGTTCCGATACGGACTACGAGCCCGTGCCCAGTCCATCCCGACCAAGATTCAGGATGAGGGGGGTGCACCTAGAGACAGAGTGAGACGATCCAGGACCGGAAGAGCCACAGCTTCAACAACCCGCGGCAGCCGAGAGCAGGAAGGAGGCGGCCGTGTCAGAGGTCGATGTCGAGCTAGAACCCGCGAGGGTCTGCTCGCTGACCTTACACGGGATGACTTAGAAAGGGTCCAACAACTCCGGCAACAGCTGGTGGCAGTGGAAGAGGTATGCGTGCACCTCTAACTACTAACTTATCATAATTTTGCGCAAAAAAAAAAAAACGCCAAAAGCAAAACCTTTATTTTACATTTGCTCCATTACGAGTCCAATTATTTCATCTGTATGATTATCCCGATTTTGAATGTGTGAAATGTTATGTGGATTTATTCTAACGTATTCATAACATACTCTGCTCCATCCAACATTATGAGTTACATTGTGCTACAGTGAATACACAGAAACATGTTGTGAATGTACTTCCTTCATTTTATTCCAAACATTTTGCACTCAAGGTCCTTTTGCCTGTAACATGTAGTATCTGAAAGTTTTATGAGACCATTAGCCAAGCACCACAATTTAAAAGTGTGATTTTGCATTCACAGGCTAGGATAAAGAGACTGACGCTAGAAGAGTGCCAACAGCTTCTACAAAGATGTATCACACGGGAACCTAGTCTCATCTTTGACCTGATGATTCTCACCCCTGATCACCCTCAACCTGGACCTTGTCCTCCACAGTCACCCAGCTGGTGTGTCTGTCTACAGTGCAGAAATATGGCAACACCGCTGGAACAAAAATGCTGTCAACAACAACCACAGAACTGTACATCACTGTTGCCACACATGGACTTCTACATCTTGAATGAAGGTGCATGGAGACTGGCCAGACGAATCTGGAACGACCTTAGAGCGGAGGCTGACATCTGGGATCCAGGAGAAAGCCATAGGCAGTTCCGCTATGCAGCATACAGGAACTTTATTGTCTGGCAGTATGGCCTTCTGGGACCAGGTGTTAGAATTGTTATACCTTCATGTTGTGTGTGGAAAATTAGAGATGGTTTCCCAGATCCAAATGGACAGTATGTAGGCTTTCTTCCTTCAAGAGTGTAAAACATTTGTAGATGCCTAATACATCTTTTTGTAATTGACCTAAAAAAAAGACCTCAAGAGCTTTACTTGCACACTCATAACCTGATTAATTACACGGTTGTATTCTGACACTTCAAATATGTAATATTTCCAGGTTTTAATTTAAAAAAGTCTTCCAGGGTTTGTTAGGTGTTCAAACACAACTTTATTTACATTTATAAATACATAAACAATTTACCTCAGCAAGAATGTATTTAAATAATTTATGCAGAAATATAAACAAACGGTTATGAATTTTTTTATTAGCTCTTACGTGTAAAATCAATGTTTTATGAAAGGCATACATCCACCAGAAAATGTTTGATATGTTCAGTCATGCTGTTAATTGCTCCCACCTGCCTCTCGTTTTCCAATCACCCAAGCTCCCAGCCCTCATGTATTTAAACCCTCTCAGTTCTGTGTGTTTTGTCTGTTCATTGTTTCCATGTCCTGTGTGCAGTTACTATTAAAAGACCTTTTGCATGTCCAGATTGCCTGCCTGCCTGCTTCCTCCCCAGCATTTGGATCCTCACAAACCGCTCAACTCACCTGCACCGTGACAGAATGAACCGACCTCCCGAAGGATCCAGTGGGGAGGTTCTCCCCTGGGAGTACCTGCTCCGATGGCTCACCCCGAGTCTCCAGCCGGCTCGTCCTCCTTCAACTCTGCCACGCCGCTATCGAGCCTCGGCGTTCCTCTCCACCCTCCCGGAGCCAGATGAGAGGTTGGACTGGGAGACGCAGCCGGACCGATCCTGCTATGTGGGCACCAGGCTGGCTGTGTGCTCCCCCGGCGTTGGTCCACGGCTCCACCAACACCTCCAGCACGTAAAAAAAAAAAAAAAAAAAAAAAAGATGTAGCTGGAGGAATCGCATTCTGTATTACATTTATGCCACAAGTAATGTTTAAAATCTTCCTTACAGTGAAAACAAAATGACTTCAGTATAGCTGGTAGACTATGACAAGAAACGTACTGATGTGAACCATCTGCTTTGGTTAGTTCTCCTCGGTGTAGGTGGTAGTTATAATCCAGCCCTGCCAACTTGGTCCAATGTCTTGTTTTCTCTGGTGGTGTGAAGGAGAAACGCTTGGAGGCATACATAAGAATGTGGTTAAGAAAGGACTCCAGGTCTGAGGTAGATCTATTAAAAACAAGGTAGAAAGGACAAATGTACTAGAATCTGATAAAAAGAGCTTTTGGCTGGTGTAGACAGTGATTTAGAATACAAATAAATTTATTTATACCTGAACGACAGATACTTTGGTATGTTTTTCAACCAGCGTTCATCAAAAACTATCTTCTGGAGTCTTGTTAGTGCTGCAGAGCTCTTTGGAATCCACTCTTTATCCCTATCTTCCTCCAATGGACCATGTCGACAGGCCCCGAAGTACCACTGACGTTCATCCGTCACATGATGCAGAATTCCAGTCCATAGATCCTGTAATACAATTTATAAAGTAAGTGAATCATGTTCACTATCAAATTATTAGAAAAATACCATTTCCACAATTTCTTATAAATTATATCTAAGAAATAAAACACAATAAAATCTAAAAAAGATGTGGTGTCCTTACAGCAGTACCAAAAGTGGTTGCAAACGTCACTGTTCCAAATCAGAAGCGGGGCACAGTCCTTCTCTCGTCCAGCCTGAATAAATAAAGAATATAGGAATGAAATAATCCGTATTTTACCAGAATAAAAGAAGAGCAGGAACAGCACACATACAGCTTGAATGTTTTACAGAGGTTCTTTGCACCGTGCCAGATATCCAGGCTGTGTTTATCAGCTTCTCTGTAATACACACACACACACACACACACACACACACACACACACACACACACACACACACACACACACACACACACACACACACACACACACACACACACACACACACACACACACACACACACACACACACACACACACACACACACACACACACACACACACACACACACACACACACATGGTAACTGGTATGCCTTTTTCTATCCAACATTCTTACGCACATGCACAACTCAGTTTGTTTGCTGGGAACTTACCGATCCGACAGTGAATCCTGAATTGTTGATACATCTGGAGGCTTTGGTCTTGACCACTGAGTGTGAGTCAGCGGAGTGGAGGTGATGATATCATAGCTGTAACAAATGTAGAATTTTAAACATATTAGTTCTTTGTTTATACAAAATCCAAATATAACAAATATTTCATATGGATGTCCACAGATATTCTTTAAAGTATATTCTTCTGAAGGTCATCCAGCTCTACATTTGAAACTACCTCTAATAAATGTATGATATACTAAATATGACGTTCCCTTACGTGTTTTACTTTATTGTTTGATTCATGCATCAGGACGTTGTCTTTAATGTCTCCGCTCAAAGATGTGTTCAGATTCAGATGCAGCAGTCCCTTGTCCGCATGTAAAAAAAAAATAAACGGTGCTTTGCGACTGTTTCCACTACACTCTCGAAGGATTCAGGATACAGACGGCAGAACGGTCGGAAGGATTCTGTGCCAGCAAAGCGCATCTCTTTGGGTAGATAGGCATAAAATCCTAGACCGCTCCGTCTTTGCAGCCACGTACACATACTTTCCGAAACTTGAAATGACGATCGCGGCGACGCATCAACAATAAAACAAGTAGAAGCATTTCCCCTATTTACAGCTCTCTCGCCGTTTGTTTATTTTTTCACATGCAGACAGGGCGCCGCCATGTTGGAATCACGTCAGCAGAGAACATGCTTTGTTTGGCCAGTAGAATATTTCAGAAGCTGATGTGCGCACACAAATATAAAACAGGTTTTATTTTCTTACATTTCTTCTAGCAGTAATCTCAAATGCATTCCTCCAAATAGCATGCCGAACTTTAGCTTACCTGTCGAGCAGAAAAACAGGCAACCGCAGCATCTGTGGACAGCCCAACCGTCTCTTTCAGCGAACGCCAACGTTGAAAGAAGTCTCCTAAAAACACTCTGGTCTTATTTCTTTGAATAAACTTTGAAGACACCTTTTCTCTTGTGACTCTCAGCCATTTTCAAAAGAACCCGTTGAGAAAAAAGAGTGCGCATGCGCAAGGAGAACACTGACCCGGGGGCGAGCACATACGACGGACTCACGGTGGCTTCGCCAGAATGATTGACAGTTGTGCGGACCAATGGTTGACGTGATCCACCCAGAAGTAAAAGATCGATTGCTATACCTTTAATTAATTGCACTTATAATTAATTACACTTGCTGTGCTGCCCCTTTAAGGCAGACATGTAAATTTAGCTCTGTGTGTGCGTAATTTGTACCGGTAGACTTGCCATAGTTATTCTCAACTGGAGATGACCGTTAAGCTAACTTATATTTTCTGCATATTGGTTCATCTTTTCTTGCTAATCCTGAAAGAGCACATGCCTGTAAGTCATATATGTTTGTTCCGTTGAGCGTATTTATTATAATTTTATGTAACAGTAGAGAATCTTGTGTGTGGAAGTTTTTATCTCTAGTAAAAACGGTTGCGATGCTAATGCGTTAGTCCGTCTATGGGATTTTACATACATTCTTAGCATTGAGCTAACCGCTAGGTTTGGGAAAAAAATTGATTGTTTTATTATATCTTTATGAAATACACATAAAGTACATGAAAGTTTATTATTAGGTGTTTATTAATATAAAATACATATAAATACATCACAAATGTAACATTATTCATTTATTGTTTTTCTGTATTGCAGTTTTACAGTGCCTTCTACAGTAAATATCTAAAACGTCCCTGCTGACTCCTGGATTTTTATCGTGGACCTGTTAAGCTATCTGCGTAGCTAGAACCCAGCTTCATCGTCTAGTGAGGGCAGAACTTGCTTCTGCCCCTTTAATAATTGCAGCAGTAAGCAGGGCTCTTGTTGCTATGCACCTGTGAGGGTTTTGACATTAATCACCTATATTTATCACCTTTGTTGTTATTCTTTCGCATAAAACGCTGCTCGTACGGCTGTGTGCACCCCCACAAATTATATATCAAAACGAGCGGCTCGGCCACGGGAGTTGTGCTGTTACCTTTCTAGGCAGTTTGACTTACAATGGTGAAATATTTAGCAAAAAACCTTGAAAGGTATCTAATTTTGATGCTGTGACGACTTTAAATTTGCATAATATTTGCACAATGATCAATTAAATGTGCACATAATTAAGGGGTAATTAGATGGCAGGCCCTCTAAAGGAGCAGTTTTACACATGCACGAATAATATCATTATTTTGGTTTTTACCTTAATGTCACCTAAAAATCATTAGTTTGGGTTGTTCACCCAATATCAGCCAAAAATCTTTATTTGGCCTCTACAGCATGTGGCCAGTATCTTGACCTGTAATATTATTTTTTCGCGGAAGCTAATGTGGCTCAAACGGCAGCATGCACCCTCAAAAATTATACGTCAAAACGAGTGTCGGCCATGGGACGTGTGCCATTACGTTTCTGAGCGTTTTGTTTTACCATGGTGTAATGATTAGATATTGATATTTTTTATCCACATTTAACCAGTTAATTAATTGTTGATATTTTGGGCTGATGCCTTCTTTTTGGTGTTGTCTTTGTAAAAAGATAGAGTGAGTCTTCTTTCATCAAATGCATTGTCTGACATTACGGGTCTGACCCATCAGTCTGACCTTTATCTACTTCCACTCAATTTTTATTACAGCACGCATGGCACAATATGCATTCAGGAATGAAAAATGATAGAAAATGCATAAAACAACAGCCATACTCCAAAGAAAAATACAAAAATAAAACTCAGAAATGCCAAGTAAGGCCACTTTAACATGCTACAGGAAAGTCTGGCTGCTTGGAAGCGATAAAAACAAAATAATTCAACATTCATAAGTAGCTTAGTGTTGATAAACAGCAAATGACAAATGTTTGTGAAGTCCTCACATGGAGTTTTTCTAGTGAATGTTACCCTCTGCAGACTAGCTCAAAGCATCTCACCTGAGCAGGTGAAACATTTGCCCCAACCCTCTCATCCTTCATCATTCTGCTGAAAGACCCGCTCAAGTGATCTGACCTTTTTAATATCACAAACTAATATTTAAAAAAAAATCCTACAAATATCCTGATCTTGTTGAAAATCAATTTTAAAAATAGCCCTAATATGTTATTCCTAATGTTAAAGAAACATTTGATTTTTTTTTATTTTGGTCTTTTTTATCAATCACGTTTGCTTATTTTTCGTTTTCTTTGATTGTTTTGCGATCAACCGGTGCTCCTGCAGCTGTATGCAGTGAGATAAATGACCACAAGAGGGCAACGTTGCGCTTGTGATTGTCATTCCTAAAAAGTCAGTTTCACTCTACGTGACCCCTGTGATCTCTTTTCATTTTAAACATTTTCACAACAGTTTGAATATTCTTGACAAAAAATTTACACACACATAACTATAAACCTGCAAATGAAGAAATGACACAAAACCAAAGACTTGATCCACTTTAGAAACACATTCACACACACACACACACACACACACACACACACACACACACACACACACACACACACACACACACACACACACACACACACACACACACACACACACACATACACACACACACAGTGCTGCCAGACAGCAAAGTAGGATGCAATATCTGAGTCAGAGAATCTCCAAAGCAAGACTGCTCAGGCCGCTTTTGTTTAATAATGGAGACTTCTCTACACTCTTTATCTCCGCCCACATGTTCCAAAACGCACTCATGACATCACTGATATCTATTTTTTGTGCTAATTTTGGAGACCGCCTATGTGCTCAATCACGTCTGCATTCCAAAGGCAACGTGGGCGGAGCTGAGTGGGGTGGAGTGGAGCCAATGCTAGTGTGTAAATGACATAGTAAAAGTGGAGCAGACATGGAGCTGTAGTCTGCTTCCAGCACGTTTGCATTTTTTAGATCATGAACCCAGCTGATTAGTTTGATTTAGTGATGAACCAACCCTGTAGACGCTAATGAAGGCAGAGGAGACATTTAAACTGTTTAAGGTGTTAAATAGACAAACACACAGCAAGAAGATAAGCTTCACGTTTGCTTTCACTAACGAACACGAGTGGGTGCTAAAATCAAGCCAAATCTGCATAGTTTCCCTTTAATGTCAAAGAGGTACTTAATTGTCAAGAAAGAGAGAATTAGCTTAATGAGTTCAAATAAGGGTGGTGGCATGTAGGTATCATGTTGGACTACATTTCCCAGAAGCCCTGTCAGAGACAGGTGGATGGAGCCAGCCCCATTGCACAGGTTTGAAGTGCAGCAGCATTGGAGTTGGTGCCAGTGAGGGTCTTTCCACACAGGTCTGAGTCCAGGCACCCACGGGTCTGCAGCTTCAGTGTCCCAGTGGTGTTAGACTCTGAAGCAATCAAAGCCAATGAAAAATGCAAAGATAAAAAATGTTGGGTTTTTTTAATCAGTAAAATCCTTCATCAGTTAACTCAGTAATTGCCTCTGTTACAACTGATTGATTAGTTTTACTTCCTTTTACTTTAAATCAAACAGTGTCTTTTTTAAAGGTAGTTTTCAGTCTTTCTGTCTTTTATTTTTGTGTAAAACGTAACTAAAGATAATCTACCTTTTTCCATTCCTGGAATTTATTATGACGCCAATTAGACTTGTTTTATAACTTCCAAAAACATGGTGAAAAAAAAAAGTCTAAACTTGTTTTGAACTTCTGCAATCAGGTGCTGCCTGGGCTACAGCACCCCCTGGTGGTGGATGAAGAACATTGTAAATTACAGTCAAAAGGAACCTTTAAAAACTTATTTTTTATCTGTGAACAAAAATATTGGCAATAGCACCCTTACGGAGGTAAAAAGATCAAAACAATCTCTCAACAATAATTTAATTTCTTGTTTTTTTCTGTTTATGTGTTGACTAATGTTAGCATCTTAGCCTAAAAGCTACAAGAACCCCCCCCCCAAAAAAACCAGTAATGTGACACTGACGTTAGTCCAGGCAGTGTTCAGAAAGAAAAAGTTTAATCTGGTTGCTTTGAGTGTTTTGACCTCTACACTGGACACAAGTAAAATAATTACTGTAAAAATACTCAAATAACAAGAAAAAGTCACAAGTTTGGAATAATTATTGACTTCTACTGAAAAAAATGTCTTTCTTTATGTGTGTGTGTGTGTGTGTGTGTGTGTATACAGTATATATATATATATATATATATATATATATATATATATGTGTGTGTGTGTGTGTGTGTGTGTGTGTGTGTGTGTGTGTGTGTGTGTGTGTGTGTGCGTGTGTGTGTGTGTGTTTTTTTAGCTATCTTGGTTTATTTTTAGCCTCAAAAAAAGTTTATATAGTCAGTGACACATCCAGTCATGACATTGATGTCCTCTTCATATCCTTGGCGGAGAGTCACCCAATCTGTGGTCTCAAAACAACCCTGCAGGGCTTCGTCAGCGTCCTGTGACCATTTTCTCACAGTTCATCTTGTCACAGGTTGCCTCTGAACAAGTGGTTTGTATTCTGAGCAGAGAAAAACAAGACTGTGATCTGATTGTCCCAGAGGATGCCTTGTTTTGGACATGTATGCATTCTTTACATTTGCATAACACAAATCCAATGTCTTGTTTTCTCTGGTGGAGCAGCTGACAAACTGTTGAAATGTTGGAAGTGTAGCAGAGAGCGAGGCATGATTAAAATCTTCAGATGGAGCCACAAATGCACTGGGGTGCTGGGTTTGTAGCTTTCTATGGTTCTTTTAGTGATGAGATTTTAACCCTGATGAATTGCTCCCTTCAGACGGGGGTCTTTCCTGTTGCCTTTAAAGGGGAGGTGGTGAGGCCCCTGTTGAAGAAGAGCAACTTAGATTTTAATGAATTAAACAATTATCGACCAATATCTAGCTTACCATTTTTAAGCAAAATTTTAGAAAAGTTGGTTTTAAATCAACTAAATGATTTTATAAACACTCATAATGTCCTAGAGAAATTTCAGTCTGGTTTTAGGGTGATCCAAAGCACAGAGATGGCCCTTTTGGAGATTTTAATTGATTTTAGATTGAATTATGATAAACGGAAGGTGACTGTGTTGGTTCTACTGGATCTAAGTGCTGCCTTTGATACAGTAGACCACACTGTTCTTTTAACTTGTTTAAAACAGATCGGCCTCTCTGGTGCTGTATGGTTCACATCCTACCTCACAGACAGGACTTTTATGGTGAGTTTAGATACCTGTTCCTCTAGGGTCCATGGGATTACATGTGGTGTGCCCCAGGGTTCAACTTTAGGCCCAGTGCTTTTTAATCTCTATATGCTCCCTCTTGGCAGTGTCATTAGGAGACATGGAGTCAATTTTCACAGTTATGCTGATGATACACAGTTGTACATCTCCATGTCTCCTTATGACTCTCGGCCAATGGATGCATTTTTTAACTGCATTTTAGACATCCAATCCTGGATGGCAGAGAACTTTCTCCAGCTCAACCAGGACAAAACTGAAGTTTTAGTGACTGGTCCTGAGAGAGATACTTTTACCGAAATTACAATCTCTGTCTTTTAATCCATCTGAATAACCTGTGTGTGATTTTTGACTTTGAGTTTACTTTTATCTTGCACATGAAAAACATCACAAAAATAGGTTTTTATCATCTAAAGAGCATCGCCAGAGTCCGCCCCATTCTCTCTCGGGCCAATACTGAGATGCTGATGCATGCTGTTATCAACAGTAGAATAGAACTGTAATGCCCTGCTTTCTGGTCTTCCCAAAAAGAGCATCTCAAGTTTACAACTTCTACAAAATTCGGCAGCACGTGTCCTGACAAAGACCAGGAGGCAGGAGCACATTACACCGGTTTTAGAATCATTGCATTGGCTCCACATATGTTTCGGGATCATTGTTAAGGTTCTTCTAATGGGTTTTAAGTGTCTTAACAGTCTTGGGCCTTCTTATCTCTCAGAACTGATTTTACCATATGAACCCTCACGGCCTCTGCGCTCCTCTGGCAGGCATCTCCTGGTTATCCCTAAAGTCAGGACACACATTCCCGGTGAGGCTTCCTTCCAGTATTACGACCCTCGCCTCTGGAACGAGCTGCCGGAGGACCTCAGGGCCGCAGAGAATGTTCATGTTTTTAAATCCAGGCTCAAGACCCACCTATTTAGGTTAGCTTTTACCTCATTATTTATTATAGTTTATTTCTCATTTACATGATTATATTTTATTGCTTGCTTTGCATGTTTTATAGTATTATATTTTGGCATTGTTTCATCAATTAATAATATTATTATTTTACTTTCCATTTACTGACCAGCAAAGTATTTTCTTACTTTTGTCATTTATATTAGCTCTTTTATTTTCTTTAAAATAGCAGGCCTCTAGGCTGATTAAAACTGTCAGCCTCATGCCATGCTTTTACTGGATTGTGAAATTTGGTACACTGTCTGGCAGGTTTCGAAAGAGGGTGGGGCTTTAGGGGTATGGCAAATTTAGGCATCACACCAAAGAATTACTTTTGCCTCAAATTTCCTGAATTCACATCTCATCTGTGCAAAATGTAATGTGATTTATACTAATCCAACCCCAAACAGATAATTATACAAATCTTCCATAGGCATGGCCTATTTTTAAGATAGTGCTCCATAGGACCATCACAACAGTTAGCTCTATGCCATACTTCGACTAAGGATTATGAAATGTGGCATACTCATGTTGTGTCTTGAGACTTCCAAAAAAGTCTCCTGAAACCATGTTCAAAAACCAACAGGAAGTTGACCATTTTGGTCAGATGATGCCATTTTGTCATTTTTACACATATTATATTTTAACTAACTTGTCCTAGGGCTTTAGACCTACGACCTCAAATTGATAAGCCATTGGGAATCAAAAGTTGTCCAAATAGTTTTCAAAAGGATTAATGGTGTAGGTGTGGCTTAGTATCAAATATTGATTTTTTGACATTAAAGAGTGGGTCAAGTGTGCCTCAGAGTCCTTCTCCACCCACGTATCAATTTTAAAAACTGCAACATTAGTAGGCGTTGCCTGGCGGACCGAGAGGGCGGAGCCGCGGCAGTGACGAAGACGGATGGCTAACGAGACGATGCTAGCTCCCTTCACTCTGAGCAGTTATTAGAAGTGGAGGACATTTCTCCCCCTCCTTACCCAGACACTCGAGAAGAAAGGGACCAAGTCTATTTGGAGGAAACAAGCGGACCTGAGCCTTATTGTTTTGAGCTTGTGAGTTGCCTGAAACTAGCGGAACCGACCCAACAGAACCAGCTCTGAATGGTAAGTAGCCATTAGCCATAGCATTAGCTGCAGGGTTTGGCTCCACGGCCCTAGAGAGCTAGTATTCAGCAGGGCCGTGCAGAGACCTTTGACGGGGCGGGTGCTCAAAGTAAAAAAAAGGGGCACTTAAAGAGCAATCCAATAAGTTAGAAATTTCAGATAATGAGACCCTTGGGTTCAAACAACATAATAAAAATATATAAATTAGTGTCATTAGTGTTAATGTTAGTTCATAAATAATAGTTTTAGTTTTTAAAGCTGACTTATATCTAGAGATGTTACAACCACATTTTTGCCCCTGATCCGAGCCCAAGTTGTTTGATTTTTGATTATCTTCCAATACTGAGTCCTGTTCTGATACCAGGTGGTGATGCAACGCATTATAAAAGAAGAAATAAGTTGTCCTTCTGTCTGTATTTGTCATTTTGTTATTTTAGCCTGAAAAGGTCACTCATTCAGGAAGTACATTTAACAGAAATCAAGATACTTTATTGCTATTGCACAGGTGTACAACCAAAGATATTTTGTGCTTACTAAAGACAGCTCTAGTAAGAGGTAGTAAAAATAAATGTAAAATAAATGCACCACAGAGAGTTATCCATTGTGATCTACGGCTATGTTAGCTGAGATCTTTTTCCTGTCAGTAGAAAATTCTTGATCCCATTCCATGATCTCACTGAACTTAACACTAAACATGAGAGCTCTGCTAACAACCTAACAACAACACCCTTTACACAAAGGCACCATCATCACATACGTGGCAGGAGTCTCAGAGAAACTTAGAAGAATCTTCTTCAACACAACATCCCGGTAAACTTTAAACCCAACAACACCCTCAGACAGAACCTGGTCCATCCAGAAGACAAAACACCCAAACAAAAGCTCAGTGGGGTCGTTTATGCAGTCCAGTGTAGTGAGGACTGTCCAGATGTTTACATTAGAGAAACTAAACAACAATTACACAAGAACATAACACAACACAGGAGAGCCACCTCTTCAGGTCAGAACTCTGCAGTCCACCTTCACCTGAAGGACAAGGGACACACCTTTGAAGATGACAAAGTCCAGATTCTGGACAGAGAAGATAGATGATTTGAGAGAGGAGTAAAATAAGCTATCTATGTCAAAACGTGAAAACCCCACTTTAAATAGGGGCGGGGCTTAGATTTCACCTTTCCAGAACCAATAATGCAGCTTTGGTCAAGGTCAATTTTACTTACAGAGCGCATTTACAGCAGCAAAGCTACACCAAAGCGCTGTACAAGATACAACAAATCAACAATAAAAACCTAAAATAAGATGAGCACACAACAGTCACAATCTATGATAAAAACTGTTAAAAACTATTAAGATGCTCAAGTCAGCCTGCATTAAAAGCCAAATCAAAAAATTGCGTCTTAAGAAGGGATTTAAAATGCTCTAGATTCTGTGTGGTCCTGATGTTGAGAGGTAGCTTGTTCCACAGTTTGGGCCCAACCACAGAGAACGCTCTGTCGCCGCGAGTCTTGTGGCGGGTTTTTGGAACTGTTAAAAGAGCTTGAGAGCTGGACCTCATGGTTCTGGCAGGGACGTAAGCGGACAGCAGCTCAGAGATGTAAACTGGGGCCAGGCCATGAAGGGATTTAAAAACAAAAAGTAAAATTTTGAAACGGATCCTGTAAGAGACAGGAAGCCAATGGAGAGAGGCCAGAACCGGGGTTATGTGATCCCACTTGCTGGTTCCAGTCAGCAAGCGAGCCGCTGCATTTTGCACCAGCTGAAGTCGGTGTGGGGAGGACTGGTCCAGGCCAGAATACAGGGAGTTGCAGTAGTCCAATCGGCAAGACACGAACAGGTGGATGACATGTTTGAGGACATTAGCAGAAAGGTATGGCTTCACCTTTGCTATCTGCCTTAAATGATAAAAACCTGATTGGACCACTGCACTCACCTGTCTGTAAAGATTAAAAGAACCATCTAAAAACACACCAAGGTTTTTAACACAGGGCTTTAGAAAACCAGAACAAGGACCAAGAGGACCAACAGCGTTGTTTAAAAGATTAGAACTTTTTTTTGAATCTCATTCAGTTTCAGTCTAGGTCACACCTTCCTGCATCTAATCAACACAATGACTCACCATCAATAGAGGCTAACGACTCATCAGGAGATGGAGAGATGGGGTACTCAGAGTAGTTTCTGCTCTTTAAATAACAACAGACAGCTACAGCTTATGAGCTTGGCTCTCCCATATTCCAGTTAGAACTGACAAAGCTCCTCAGAGGAGAAGTGAAATGTTTTAAAGAAACCAAAGAAGTCCAGTTGCCTTCATCTGAACTCTTTGGAGTAATAGTCAATAATAAAAAATACATAATAAAGTAATAAAATGTATATAATTATGCTCACATTCACTTTTACCATCTCTTTGTGGGAGGCGGAAAATTTATCACGTTTAAGCCTCTTATGACCATAAATATAACTGGGTTTTTTTTTGTGTTTTGTTATATGGCTTTAAAATTGAAATAAAAGTGTAAAATGTTTGTAAGTCTGCTCCTTTTTTCAGAACAACCTCAGCTTTCAGTGTCTAGTTTGTACTTGTGTTTATGTTTATTAAAGTCTGTAAAACTGCAGCTTAGATGAAAAAAAAAACAGATTTGAATTTTCTTTACATTTATTACTAAACAGGAACTTCAAAATGACTTGAGCAAACTATGTCAAAAGAACTACCGGTATTTAAATTCAGAACTGTGTTGCAAACACTCAGAAAACAGTGTGACCCCTGACCTCATGTAAACCAGTTTAATGACTGCAGCCTGTCTGTGACCACAGGTCTATGCTCTGGTCCAGAGAACGGGATACAGTAAAATAAATACTAGGTATCATAAAATAACACTCATGGGCTACTTCACAGCTGTAGCTAAATTTCTACCAGCATTATGAAGATCAATAAGCCAGATAAAAGGTTAAATCTAAACATTTCATTACAAAAAGTCAACTAATAAAATTCTGCACTGATAAAATGATATTTTCAGCTAAATAAATATTTATTGTATGTATAAATAATGCTGGAATGAAGCTGAATCATTTAGTAAACAGTTGAGTGTTCAAATAAAAACCAGTGTGACTTTAATCTGTCAATTCTCATGTCAGCATCTACAGAAACAGCCTTCTGGGACATCTGACCAACCAGGTGGATTTTATTTGTGACGTTTCCATAACTTTATAAAAGCTGCTGATGAAGATGATCAGATCATCTCCTCCTTTCGGTTCTCGCTCTCCCGTCGCGGTTCCTCCGTTTCTTTCTGTGACGCTGCAAAGTTTGTTTCCTTCTAATAGCGATTTTTGGAGGAACATGAATTACATCATGTAATACCTCGTTGGAAAGCTCGTTTTATGTACTTTTAGAACCCGTTTGAAGTATTTTTATTCGATTAGGAATTCAGAAGTTATGACCCGGAGAATCTAGAGTGAGACATTGATTCTTTGAGTTTCTGCAATACTTCAGGAGAAGTCTCTCTCATGTCTCATTTTCTGTCCCAGACATGCAGCTACCTGACTCTGCTCCACACACACTAGCCACGGACTCAAACGCACGTAAACAAAAGCTCTGATATTAAAATCTATCCAGCTGACGTGAAGCAGGCAGAAAAAAACTTACAGGTAGATGAACGCAGACTCCTGTCCGCAGGGAAAACACCGGTCTGTCGTCTCCATGGTTACAAGGTAGAGCGACAGCAAGGACAACCAATGACACGTTAGTATGATGCGACAGAGCCAATCAGTGAGCTTGTAGGCGGGTCTAAGGGAAAATATCCTTCAGCTTGAGGCGGCTGCCTCCGCATGGTCCTAGTGCCTGATTTGTATCACAGTATAACAGTTTTGTACGGTAAAATCTGACGAACGACCGGAAAAAGGGCACGTTGGGGCACTTCGGACAAAAGGGGCAGGGTCTCAAGCATGCTCCGCACCCCCCTCTGCACGTGCCTGGTATTCAGCATGTTTTAGAGATTTATCTGCTTCAACACACCTGGTTTTAATCAGCAACAAATAGCTAAGCTGCTTAACAGCTACCTGTTAAAGCAGGAAAACCACTAAAACATGCTGGATAGCAGCTCTCCAGGAGCCCTGGGCTTAAGTTAGTCTGCTGCAGAAAGTTATGAAAATACCCCATGAGAAAATTATTCTGCAATGTGTTCATTTATGTTACACAATCCCAAACAGCCCACTAAAACTGCCCTGATTTCATTATTTATTTACTGATAGCAGCTGCTCTCTTGGTTGTAGGTGATCCTCTGGTGTCTGCAGGTGGAGTCTCCTCTGCTGGTGTCATCAGGATCAGGAGCTTCCAGAAGAATGTGCCTTTCAATGACTCATTCCCCCTTATTTGTTATATTAATTAAATAAATCTCAATTTATATATTTCCTGTTTTTGTTCATGTCCATAAATACTTAAACACATAGGCGTCATTTTAACCGGGGACGCCGGGGACATGTCCCCGGCAAAATTTGTGATTGGCAGCTGTGTCCCCCCCACTTTCAAAAACGCCTGCTGATGAGGATTTTTGTTTTACCAGCTCAGATCTTTTACCAGTGGTCGGCAACCTGTTCCCATTAAAGAGCCATTATTACCCGTTTCCCACAGTAATTCTGGACGGACCTTAATAAGCAGTGACTTAAGTGAAGCAGGCAGGTCGCGCTAGAAAATTTTGTTTAAAAAAACGTCATAAATGTGTTCCCCCGTCCTTTTTATTTATAAAATATGAAGTAAAAACTCACAATTTAATTTTCATTCATTTGTCATTAATATGTAGTCTACACCCGTGCGTTAAGTGGACCATCTCCCAGTAAACGCAAAGCATCCAGCCCACCTCTCCAAATGCGTAAAATGTGCATCAGCCGCTAGTTAGGCGCACCATCAGCTGATCAGCCCAGACAAGAGCAGAGCAAATAGAGACAGAATAGAGGATAATTCTGTCTGGATGTGGATGGAGATTACATTTTACAGCAGCCTGATCATCATTTAAATACGTAAACCATCACCTGTCTTCTAGTCCATGCTATCAGCATGTATTTTAATTGGTGTGTGTGTGTGTGTGTTTTCCACTTCAAACACTGGTCTAACCAACCAGACCAGTGTGTCCAGTAACGTATTAATGTTACAATTAAACAGTTTCCCTTCATGTAGGCTAGGAACGTTTCACCTGCGTGGCCCGACCGCTTCTGCTCCACATAAACTTTGTGCGTGATCAAATGTCTCTACGCGTCATGCGTGTCCATATTAGAGAAGGGAACAAGCGCTGTTCAGCCAGTTTCATAATTTCATAAAAAGAACATTTTTCCAAGTGACACATCCCTCAGAGAGACCGGGTTTCCAGACCGCTTCAGTGGGAGGAAATCATTGCATGCACCATGGTTCTGCGCTGCGTTGCGAACCCCAGATCTTCAGCTCACTGTCCACCGTGGGCGCTCCGAGCCGCGCTGAACACAGTGTCCAGTATAAAGCTCTGATGTTCTGATGGGAATCTTTTACCTCAGCGATGTGCGTTAACGATTAAAATGTCAGCTCATCCATGTGCATCAGTGTGCGTCGGGGTAATTCTTTCAAACCAAGCAACATCCTTGAGTTCATCTGTCAAAATAAACAGTCAAATGGAAATATCTGTAACCTGCCATTTAACTGTTTTGCCTTCTTGTGAAGATTGTTGCAAAGAGAAACAATTAAACTTGATTAACCCCAGAGCGCATGTGGGAAGGTTAGAGAGGATTATAAGATACCTTTCGTCAAACATTTTGACAGGTCTATTGTTCTTTGACCTTTTTGACCTTTCAGTCCTATTGTTCATTTTGACCCTTGACCTTGCCCCCCCCTTTCCTATCATTAATCAAATGGACAGGTGTATTGTTCAATCTTTGCCCCCCCCTTCCGTATCATTAATCAAATGGACATGTGTATTGTTGATCATCCAGATGGCCTAGACCCCCCACGCCGCATCATCAATGGCGTATTGTTGAGCGTCCAGATGTCCATGATCCCCACGTCATAGGCTAATGTGTGTAATGGCGTGTGAAGTTTCTTATTGTGTTACTCCAGCGGTTCCCACAGCCCCCTCCCTTCTGAGTGTAATCCTATAGTGGATAACTCTTTAAAAGCTCAGATCTGTCCGAATGGTGAAAAGCCGAGCTCTAAGAAAAAATGATGAACCACGAGGAGATGCATGAAGCACCAAGCCACGAGGAAGAGGAATGTCTTACCTCTCAGATATGTTCATCACCTAAATTCAACACACAGAAAGTTTTGTCATCTAAATTGTACTGCAAATGCAGAGAAGCATGAAAAAGAAGGCCAGCCTCACCAGTGAGCAGAACCACATCAGTCTGACGCTGCAGCCATTATAATGCATTTACCAGCCCTTACTGGCACACCATATCAGTCTAACCTCGTGGGACTTTTTATATCAAACATGACATGGCTCACTGACAGTGGATGAGTGCGGCCTAACTGCTGTGAATGACAGCCCCACACGCTGGTCAAGTACTTATGAAATGGTTGTACGTCTCCTCAAAGTTAAAGAATCTGTTTTTGGAGTAGCAGACAAGATGGGATGGTCTGCTTGCTCTCGAGTGAGTGACAGAAGCTGAGGTCAATGCAAGAACTTTTGCAGCCTTTTACTGAACACACACAAACTCTTCAGAGTGACACATTGTCTATGTCATTAATACTCTCTTTGATTTACTCAGCCATCTGGCAGATGTTCACGTTGGATTTCGTATGTTCAGTCTTAAACTTTGTGTTTAAATGTGTAAATATTTACATGCAGCTCACTGACACTTTTTGACCAGAACTAAAACTATTGTGTAAAACTCTCTGTCCAGCAGCACATCAAATTAATGGCTGTAAGCCCACACACACACACACACACACACACACACACACACACACACACACACACACACACACACACACATACACACACACACACACACACACACACACATTTAAAGCACTTTCCCCTTTCAGAAAATGTCTGACTCTCTCTAAGACAAGTAAAGAATTTAGGTTACCAACTCTAAACACCATTCATACATTTCTCTCACTTCACAAAAGCAATGGTTTACCATCCTAAACCATTTATGGTTCTGTTGTAAACCACCCTGCATACTCAAGCCTATAAGAATAAAAGTTGATCCTTACCTCAGCGTGACGCTTTTAGTCGACAACTCAAAAGCAAATGCCTCTGTATTGTTCTGCAGGTGGATTTGTTTGAAAGAGTGTCTGGAAGTTGGTTCAACAAAGATCTGTTGAGCTTTCTTAAAGCTCATTCTAAACAATTTTACACGGCCAGCGACTTCTGACAAAGCAATTGACTTCCTTTTTTTTTTGCAGGTGGCGGGAAAGTTTTAAAACAAAGATCTGGTTCATTCTAACCAAGTCGGCATGGAAACAATTCACAAAAGCAAATGACTTGCTATTGTTTCAAAGAGCTATTTAGGTGAACAGCATCTTTGGTTCGTCATCATCAGCAGTGAAAGCTTAACCATCGCCTCCTGCCTTTAGTGTCACATTTTGTTTTCACTGTCACACACACACACACACACACACACACGCACGCACGCACGCACGCACACACACACACACACACACACACACACACACACACACACACACACACACACACACACACATTGCTTCCTGCCTCATTGAGACATGATGAGATTGGCTTGACAACGCAACAGATTTTTCATAAGCGATTTCAGGAAGAAATGTCCGGTACAAAACCGGTCCGGTATTATTTTTTGGATCGTAAAGGTTTTTTTTTTTCTGCTCCGGGGAGTTTTGATGAAGCAATGGATACGAGTTACACACACACACACACACACACACACACACACACACACACACACACACACACACACACACACACACACACACACACACACACACACACAACTCTAAACACCCATTCAGACATTTGTCTACCTATACAACAAAGCAAATGACTCTGTATTGTTTATAAACATTTTTTTTCGACCAATCGCAACCGTTTTCTATTCAAGATTTTTTTAAACAGCTGTATAAAATGTAAAACCGCATTTTCGGAGTCGTGATTTGAGGTGTAACAAGCTAAGATGACGGGTAAGTTTTTAACTTAAGACGCAAATCTTTTTTTCTCTTTCTGGTTTAACATCTTTATTTTCAGACGCTATTGTCATATCGGACGGCGAGTGGGAAGAAATTCCTATTGAGGAATTAACTTGTAAAACTCCGGTCCCTCTCGATGATTTGTCTAAAATTAATCGTGCGGTCGAGAATCTGAGTGAGTGGATTTTATAAATATATAGGTAACGTTCTTTTCTTCAGCTGAGAAATATCTCATTTTACAGAAAAGGAGGGGGTTCAACCTTACCCCGGAAGTGATAACTTTTACCCAACCACGCCTCCATCCACCAGCCGAACCGTCTTACATTCGTATCAGCCCAGCCATACCGTCAGATCACACGCGAATGCGAACGTGAAAGCTGTTCGTTACAGGACCATCACGCCACAGACGATCCTCGAAGCTGGTAAGTGATTACAAAATAGCGATTAATAAGTCAGAGATGTGTCGTTCATATTTATCGTTTTTATTCTCCAGAGCAACGGCCGACGGCCTACGCACCCCCAATATCTCAGCCCCCACCACCTCCAACCCCTTCTCATGCGCAGACGGATGGTAACGATAAAAAAACAACTGATTAATAAGTCAAAGATGTCTCGTTCACATTTACCGTTGTTTTTTATCCTTTCAGAACAACATCAGACAGTCGCTTCAATATCTCCGCCCACACCTCCTCCTCCTCCTCCTCCTCCCCCTTCTCCTGCACAGGGTAAGAGATATATAAAAAGGTGGTTATTTACTTCAAAGATGATTCGTTCATATTCAAATCTTGAATAGAAAACGGTTGCGATTGGTCGAAAAAAAAATGTTTATAAACAATACAGAGTCATTTGCTTTGTTGTATAGGTAGACAAATGTCTGAATGGGTGTTTAGAGTTGTGTGTGTGTGTGTGTGTGTGTGTGTGTGTGTGTGTGTGTGTGTGTGTGTGTGTGTAACTCGTATCCATTGCTTCATCAAAACTCCCTGGAGCAGAAATAAAAAAACCTTTACGATTCAAAAAATAATACCGGACCGGTTTTGTACCGGACATTTCTTCCTGAAATCGCTTATGAAAAATCTGTTGCGTTGTCAAGCCAATCTCATCATGTCTCAATGAGGCAGGAAGCAATGTGTGTGTGTGTGTGTGTGTGTGTGTGTGTGTGTGCGTGTGCGTGCGTGCGTGCCTGCGTGTGTGTGTGTGTGTGTGTGTGTGTGTGTGTGTGTGTGTGTGTGTGTGTGTGACAGTGAAAACAAAATGTGACACTAAAGGCAGGAGGCGATGGTTAAGCTTTCACTGCTGATGATGACGAACCAAAGATGCTGTTCACCTAAATAGCTCTTTGAAACAATAGCAAGTCATTTGCTTTTGTGAATTGTTTCCATGCCGACTTGGTTAGAATGAACCAGATCTTTGTTTTAAAACTTTCCCGCCACCTGCAAAAAAAAAAGGAAGTCAATTGCTTTGTCAGAAGTCGCTGGCCGTGTAAAATTGTTTAGAATGAGCTTTAAGAAAGCTCAACAGATCTTTGTTGAACCAACTTCCAGACACTCTTTCAAACAAATCCACCTGCAGAACAATACAGAGGCATTTGCTTTTGAGTTGTCGACTAAAAGCGTCACGCTGAGGTAAGGATCAACTTTTATTCTTATAGGCTTGAGTATGCAGGGTGGTTTACAACAGAACCATAAATGGTTTAGGATGGCAAACCATTGCTTTTCTGAAGTGAGAGAAATGTATGAATGGTGTTTAGAGTTGGTAACCTAAATTCTTTACTTGTCTTAGAGAGAGTCAGACATTTTCTGAAAGGCGAAAGTGCTTTAAATGTGTGTGTGTGTGTGTGTGTGTGTGTGTGTGTGTGTGTGTGTGTGTGTGTGTGTGTGTGTGTGTGTGTGTGTGTGTGTGTGTGGGCTTACAGCCATTAATTTGATGTGCTGCTGGACAGAGAGTTTTACACAATAGTTTTAGTTCTGGTCAAAAAGTGTCAGTGAGCTGCATGTAAATATTTACACATTTAAACACAAAGTTTAAGACTGAACATACGAAATCCAACGTGAACATCTGCCAGATGGCTGAGTAAAGCAAAGAGAGTATTAATGACATAGACAATGTGTCACTCTGAAGAGTTTGTGTGTGTTCAGTAAAAGGCTGCAAAAGTTCTTGCATTGACCTCAGCTTCTGTCACTCACTCGAGAGCAAGCAGACCATCCCATCTTGTCTGCTACTCCAAAAACAGATTCTTTAACTTTGAGGAGACGTACAACCATTTCATAAGTACTTGACCAGCGTGTGGGGCTGTCATTCACAGCAGTTAGGCCGCACTCATCCACTGTCAGTGAGCCATGTCATGTTTGATATAAAAAGTCCCACGAGGTTAGACTGATATGGTGTGCCAGTAAGGGCTGGTAAATGCATTATAATGGCTGCAGCGTCAGACTGATGTGGTTCTGCTCACTGGTGAGGCTGGCCTTCTTTTTCATGCTTCTCTGCATTTGCAGTACAATTTAGATGACAAAACTTTCTGTGTGTTGAATTTAGGTGATGAACATATCTGAGAGGTAAGACATTCCTCTTCCTCGTGGCTTGGTGCTTCATGCATCTCCTCGTGGTTCATCATTTTTTCTTAGAGCTCGGCTTTTCACCATTCGGACAGATCTGAGCTTTTAAAGAGTTATCCACTATAGGATTACACTCAGAAGGGAGGGGGCTGTGGGAACCGCTGGAGTAACACAATAAGAAACTTCACACGCCATTACACACATTAGCCTATGACGTGGGGATCATGGACATCTGGACGCTCAACAATACGCCATTGATGATGCGGCGTGGGGGGTCTAAGCCATCTGGATGATCAACAATACACATGTCCATTTGATTAATGATACGGAAGGGGGGGCAAAGATTGAACAATACACCTGTCCATTTGATTAATGATAGGAAAGGGGGGGCAAGGTCAAGGGTCAAAATGAACAATAGGACTGAAAGGTCAAAAAGGTCAAAGAACAATAGACCTGTCAAAATGTTTGACGAAAGGTATCTTATAATCCTCTCTCTTGATTATTATTATTATTCTGAGCTTCTACAGCAATCAATTTCCATCTGGGATTAATAAAGTATGTTTGAATTGAATTGAATTGAATTAATTCAACAAAGAGAAAGCAGCTCTCGCCCTTGACTCATCGCCATTGTTTTGTTACTGCTAGACAAGCATTATAAGATGACACTTGTCCTACGTGGCCCTTAGATGTGACCAGCAGCATGATGATCTAACAAATGCTCTTTGATGGTCACATTAATTTGAGAGTGATCTGATTACACATCTATCTAGTAGTTTTTATGTTTGTCAGTCTTTTATTTTGTTCATTTTGTTTATTTCTTGTTGTGTTGTGAGTATAAATGCTTTAATTGTTTTTAATCACACTTAGTTATACTCCACTGCTTGACCTTTAAGCTAATTAGGGCTCCTCCTCATGCATTTCCTTGTTTCCTGTAGTATAACTGTAACCCAGAAGCTAGAACCTTAATGAGGTATTAACTAATTGGCTTACTAATATGATCCATCCTCAATTTAGATAAAATATAAAATATAAATTAAGGAAATTAACAATACTAATTAATAGATATCTAATTAACTAATAGATAATTTCATAATGAATTATTGGAAGGGTGAATAACTAAAATAACGAGTTTAATATTAAACATCGGTTAAAACAAGAATCTTGAACATCCCTAACAGAAACAGAAGAGGAAAGCTGTATACTATTGGTCCAGGTGGGAATCTGAAATTTCATTGGCTGAGAGAAATAAGTCCCGCCTCCGCGAAATAAAACCGTGCGACGCAGCTGAGCGAGAGGAGAGACAAACGGCTGTGCAGCACGCAGATACAGAAAGCAAAGACTGAGCGGTTAGAGAGAGAGAGAGAGAGAGAAAAAAAAACAACGGTCGAGGCCGTGAAGAACCCTGATTTGGGTGCCGCATAGATAGAGGGAGAGGCGGACTTGACTCCTTCTAATAAGAGCTAGGAACTTGGAACCAACGCGGTGAGTAAAGAAAAAAGAAGAGAAAAAGCTAACGATGCAACTTAAAAAAAAGGAAACTTAAATAGCTTATCAAATTAATTCCATTCTTATAGATTTGTGTGGAGACGACAGAGTGAACCAATCCTCTGTAGGAGGGAACCGTTGGAGCGCGTTGGTGAGTGAATGAGATTAAATTCAGTAAATTATTAAATTCAAAAAGCTAATTACAGCAACCGAGGTGACAGCAGTGGGCTGCTAGACGTTAGATCCCAGGAGTTAACATCTCAAACTACCAGTTAACGGTGGTAGGGCATATAGGAGTTAACGGCTCAAACCGCCAGTTAACGGCGGTAGGGCATATGGGATTCCCAGGAGTTAACGGCTCAAACCGCCAGTTAATGGTGGTACGGCCTAGATGTACAAGGTCCTCAGGGGCGTTATAGCTAACGCCATAGAATTAGCAATGCGTCCCTTAACCAAACATTTAATAATAAAAAAAATAGATAAATAAAAATAAATAAAAGCTAACTGATTAGGGAGGAATTATTTTACAAAGGTGGACCAAAGGACCAGAATTTATATTTTGTTGAATTTTGTTATAGAACATTTTATTTATTTATTTATTTATTTATTTATTTATTTATTTATTTATTTATTGTGTTACAGATATACAAGGTGTCACAATGCTGTATAGAAACACAACTAAATGTATCCTTGTTGTCATGAATGTATTTCTTGTTGAGTAGTGTAGAGTAATAGAATCTAACTGAGCCTATTGAGCTGAACAATTGTTGTCATATGTAATTATATTTCCAGAGCTACTGAGAATTATTTTAATAGACAATCAAATTGATGTTATGTTAGTTGAACTGTGAACCCAAACATGATTGGCTATGCCAATAGAGTGAAGCATTTGTTTAAGTCTGTAAGACTTTATGCTGTGATGTGACGAGAAGGGTCGATGCCAACTCGCTAACAGTCCTGTTGTTTACAGGCTGGGTTTTTTTTTTCCTTGGGTTTGATCCCGACTCCTATGATCACTCACTTGGAACGAGAACTGGATTTCTTCCTGACGAGGGAGATGGCGAGCCTTAACCACTGAACGAACCAGGACATCTCAAGTAACTGAAGAGCAGACTGCTCTCTTCTGTGAACAATCTCAACGGTGCGGTAGGAAAAAATCGCACCACCGGACTCTGACTTTCACCCCAAGCGTGGGGATTTGACTTGACGCCGGCTGACTTGTGACTCATATGATCAAATCTCATACCGAGCATTTTACTATTGTCGATTGTTTTCATCTGTTTTTGTGTGTTATCTTTATGTGTTATATTTCCCATTATTATTAAAATTTAGTATATAAACCGTTTCATGCTATACCCGTGACTCCAGTCATTCTTAAACAACCTCCAATTCTCCCCGAACCTAATTATTGGCCCATTTGTTTATTTTTTCTTTTAATTATCTTATTGTATCCTGTAATCCGGTTACATAAAACTTGGCGAGCCAGCCAGGAGAATTATAGAGTTGTTACCTTAGCTAACCATTGACTGACATCATAAGAGTGCCTGGAGGTCACAGTGGTTTGCCATTTTGGCATTATTGGTACTTTTGAGTGTTTTAAAATGGAAGTTGTAAAAACAGAAAAGGTCAAGGTTTCAAATGCTGTTTTAATCAGTGGGTTAACTGATACAGACCTTGATAACGAAGTCTTTGGGTTTATGGAAGGATTCGGACCAGTTAACAGGCGCATTAAGTTACCAAACTGTGATCAGATTATTGTGGAGTTTCAACATGAAGCCACTGTTAAGGAATTAAAGAAACAATGTTTACCCTATGACAAACCTTGTACTAGGAACCCAGATGTTTTCTTCCATATTCAAGACCTAGCCAGCGCGTACAGTCTAGAAACTAGCACATCTGCCACTGATGCCTATCTGTCAGAGCTCAGGGACATAGCTGCGCGTAGCAATCAATCATTTAAAGACCTTCTAATGGAGGAACTGGCAAAAATTGGGGAATCTTTAGGAAGGGATACCCATGCATCTGAACCAGTCACTGAACCAGAGCCAATGCTCCATAGTGACCAAGTTACATATTCCCTGCCTTTAACACCAGAAGTTAACTATATGAACAACTCAAAGGACAATTGTCCACCTACAGAGACTGGAAAACAAAACCCTTGCATTCCACCAAATCTTTTAAACACACCTGAGGTTCAGCGAGTTATTGTGGAACACATTGTTAAAAGCAGTGAGGTTATCCCTCCGCCTACTTCACAATACAGACTAAAACCGTTCTCAGGGCGAGTTCCACACCCTTCTTTTGAAACTGACTATGATACTTGGCGTAGTAGTGTAGTGTTATGCATAAATGATCCTTCACTCACCAAGTCCCAAATTGTACGAAGAATCGTGGAGAGTCTGTCAGCCCCAGCAGCGAGCATCGTTAAAGCTCTTAGTCCAAAATCCGACCCGGAAACGTACCTTGAACATCTCGATTCAGCTTACGCAGCTGTCGAAGACGGCGACGAGCTCTTTGCTCGCTTCTTAAACACAAACCAGGACAGTGGTGAAAAACCTTCCGATTACTTTCAGAGGTTATACACCTTGTTAAACCTAGTTATTCAGAGGAATGGAATTTCCTCCAGTGACGCCGACCAGCAGCTGCTCAAGCAGTTTTGCAGAGGCTGTTGGGACAGCTCGCTGATTTCAAACCTGCAACTCGAACAAAAGAAAGACAACCCGCCTCATTTTACAGCACTTCTCCTCAAACTGCGCACTGAAGAAGACAAACAGGCTACTAAAGCAGCACGCATGAAACAACACTTAGGGGCACAACGAACTAGAGTGTATTCAAATGTGCAAACAACATGCTCTCAGAGTAAAAACACTTGTGAACTGGAAATAGATGATAACTGTGATGACTTACGCAAACAAATCGCTGAGCTCAGGAGCCAAATTGCACAGCTTAAGGTTAACAACACAGATAAAAAGGCAAAGAAAACTCAAAAAGAGTCAAAACCCCGTGTGGGGACTAAAATTCCAGATGAGCCCAAACAGATTCAGCAGATAACAGCAGTGGTGCCCAGACCAAAGCCTGGATACTGTTTTAAGTGCGGAGAAGATGGGCACATAGCTTCTAGCTGTAGCAACGAGCCAAATCCAGCACTAGTTGCAACTAAAAGACTTGCTCTTAGACAGAAGCAGCGCGAGTGGGAGATGTCAAAGCCAATTGCTCAGTCTCCTCCTTTAAACCGGTAGAAGCTCCTATCGTGGGACAGATAGGTGCTAAAGTAGAACCAAGTCCCTCTAAGGAAAGGACAGAGAGACTTTTTTGCAAGCCAGTTCATGCTCATTCAGTGCCAAAACTTCCCAAAAGATTAGTGGGTGGGCGATGCACAGCTACAGTCTCAGTTAACAGTGTTGAATGTAATTGTTTACTGGATTCAGGGTCCCAGGTAACCACCATTGCCAATTCTTTTTACCAAGAACACTTACCTGACCTCTCAATTAAACCCATCAGTAATCTGTTAGAAGTCGAGGGCGCAAACGGTCAAGCAGTTCCTTATTTAGGATACATAGAGATAAGTGTCACATTTCCAAAAGAGCTCGATCAGTCTGGACTTGAGTTACCTACCCTTGCGTTAGTGGTTCCGGATATAAGCTCAAACTCTGATACACCACTACTCATTGGCACAAACACACTCGATCCTTTGTATGAGCAATTGTCTGCCAATAACTTACCTGATTCCAAGGCACTCTCTTATGGGTACCAACACGTGCTAAAAGCCTTAGCAGTCACAAAAAAAACAAAGCAAAGATGGACGAGTTGGTGTGGTGAAGCTTCGAGGGAGAACCCAAGAAGTTCTCCCTGCAAATAAAAAACTGTTACTAGAAGGGTTTATGCAACCCAGCCAAAACAAGCATGAGCCTTATGCACTCATTGAACAACCCACCAATGGTTCTCTACCAGGGGGTATAATTGTAGACTGTTGCCTCATTTCCTTACCTTCACATGGTCCATACAAAGTACCTGTTGTACTAAGAAACGAAACTAACCATGACATCACATTACCCACTAACTGTGTGATCGCTGAGTTAGTTAAAGCCGATCGTGTTATGCCATATCCAGAACCTGACAAAAGTGATCAGAAAGTACTTGCGGCGTGTAGTTCGCAGCAACAGACTTCACCTTCAAACCCTCCTCTCAGTTTTGACTTCGGTACTTCGCCCTTGTCCGAAGAATGGAAAGGGAGGATCACCAACAAACTTAACACTTACTCCGATGTGTTTTCGCACCACGATCTTGATTTTGGTCATACACAACAGATAAGACATCACATCAACTTAAAAGACGAGACCCCATTCAAACAGAAATCTCGGCCGATCCATCCACATGATTATGAAGCCGTGAGAAAACATTTGGAAGCCCTCTTGGAAACCGGTATAATAAGAGAGTCGGAGTCTCCATTTGCCTCACCAATAGTGGTAGTTCGGAAAAAGAATGGTGAGGTACGTCTATGTATAGACTATAGAAAGCTTAATCTGCAAACCATTCGCGACGCATATGCCCTGCCTAACTTGGAGGAGTCCTTTTCTGCTCTCGCTGGATCACAGTGGTTTTCTGTGATGGACCTCAAGTCAGGTTACTATCAAATAGAGATGTGTGAAAAGGATAAACCTAAAACTGCTTTTGTTTGCCCGTTTGGGTTTTATGAATTTAACCGTATGCCACAAGGAATAACAAATGCTCCAAGCACTTTCCAACGGGTTATGGAAAAGTGTATGAAGGACATTAATCTGAAGGAAGTGTTAGTTTTCCTAGACGACTTGATCGTCTTTTCCAACTCCTTGGAAGAACACGAAACCAGACTTTCTCACGTTCTTGAACGGCTTAGAGAATACGGACTCAAGCTATCACCAGATAAGTGTCGTTTTTTCCAGACATCTGTGCGTTATCTTGGACATATAGTATCTCGAGATGGCATAAAAACCGATCCAGATAAGGTGGAAGCACTCAAAACATGGCCGAAGCCTCAGACTTTGAAGGAACTCCAATCTTTCTTAGGATTTACCGGTTATTACCGACGCTTCGTTAAAGATTACTCAAATATTGTCAAGCCACTAACATCTCTCACGGCTGGTTATCCACCCAAACGGAAAAACTTTAAAACACCACCATGTAGATCAAAGTACTTGAACCCCAAAGAACCCTTTGGGAATCGTTGGAGCCAAGACTGTGAGAAGTCCTTTCAAACTATTATTGAAAAACTTACCACTTCGCCAGTTCTTGGCTACGCTGACGCAAAACTCCCATATCTAGTACACACAGATGCTAGTACGACCGGACTCGGTGCAGCGCTATACCAAGTGCAAAACGGTGTCACACAGGTAATCGCTTATGCAAGTCGCGGTTTAAGCTCTAGTGAAACTAGGTACCCTGCGCACAAGTTGGAGTTTCTAGCCTTAAAGTGGGCCATAACAGATAAGTTTCATGACTATTTGTATGGGAACACATTCACTGTCATTACTGATAATAATCCGTTAACTTACCTCTTAACAACGGCAAAACTCGATGCAACGAGCTATCGTTGGCTAGCTGCGTTGTCCACCTATAATTTTGACATCAGATACCGTGCAGGTACACAGAACGTTGACGCGGATGGCCTGTCTAGGAGGCTGCATGATAAACCTGAAGACAACTCAAAATTCACTGAGGAATGCCAACGACTAGATGAGTTCCGATCTCATCTTTTATCCTCTGTCAAAGAAGTCGAGCTTCAACTTCAAGCCGAAGCAGTGAAGGCAACATGCCAAAAGCACATGGTCTTGGATGAGACTGATTCTCCTTGTGGTTTAGTTCAGTCACTTGCCATGTCTGCAGCGGCCATTCCAGACCTATTCCAGTTGGAAGACAATAGTGACAGTTTCTTTGCTGTGCCCAAGTATAACCATGCTGACCTTGTCTCCTTGCAGAGGAAAGATCCAACCATTGGCCGAGTCATTCAGCTGCTTATGACTGACAATAAACCGCCAACTGATACTATTGCAGAACCCCCGGTGGTTCTTAACCTTTTGAGAGAGTGGAAACGGTTTGAGTTTCAAAATGATTTACTGTACCGGAGACGCCAATTAGGACCAGAGACATCATTGCAGTTAGTCTTGCCTGATTCATTACGTTCAACAGTCATGCAAAGCCTACATGATGATATGGGGCATCTTGGGGTTGAACGTACGACAGATCTCATTCGGTCCCGTTTTTACTGGCCAAGAATGGCTAGTGATATCGAAATCAAAGTTAAAACTTGCGAAAGATGTATCCGTCGGAAGGCCCTCCCTGACAAAGCTGCTCCAATGGTGAGTATTACCACCACCAGACCTATGGAGTTAGTTTGCATGGATTTTCTCTCCATAGAACCAGACAGTAAGAACACTAAAGATGTCTTAGTGATTACAGACCATTTTACAAAGTATGCAGTGTCCATCCCAACCAAAGATCAGAAAGCCACCACCGTCGCGAAGAACCTGTGGGAACATTTTTTAGTCCACTACGGGTTTCCTGAGCGTCTTCATAGTGATCAGGGACGGGATTTCGAATCACGTACAATCAAGGAACTTTGTTCTTTACTTGGTATCCGTAAAGTCAGAACGAGCCCTTATCACCCTCGTGGCAACCCCGTTGAACGGTACAATCGTACATTACTCAGCATGTTGGGAACTTTACAAGCCACTGAGAAACATCACTGGCGCGATTTTGTAAAACCACTTACTCACTCGTACAATTGTACAAAAAATGACGTGACGGGATACTCTCCCTACGAGCTAATGTTCGGTAGGCAGCCTCGGTTGCCTATAGATATTGCCTTTGGGTTACCGCATTTGAACAAGCCCTCTATAACTCATTCTCAGTATGTTAAAGAACTGAAGAGTCATCTGGAACAGAGTTATGACATTGTCATAAAAAACTCTCAAAAAACAGCGAGGAAGAACAAAGAACGGTTCGACAGAAACATTCGTGAGTCCACACTAGGTGTGGGAGATCGTGTTTTAGTCCGAAATCTTCGCTTAAGAGAAAAGCATAAATTAGCAGACAAATGGGAGCAAACAGTGTATATAGTTCTCAAACAGATGGAAAACTTGCCAGTATACACTGTAAAACCAGAGAACGGAGAAGGACCCAACAGAACACTCCACAGAGATCTTTTACTGCCTTGTGGTTTTCTCTCTTCATTAGAAAATGAAACAGAACGCGTTACGAAACCTAGCAGACCTCATACAAGACAGAGTTCAGCCTTAGAACCTGACCCAGATGAGCCACTTGACGAAGAGGTAGATGAGTTTTATTACTCTGATCTTCCACAAGTGCTAAACCGACCATCCTATCAAATAGCGGTCACTTTGCCAAATAGGGAACTCATAGCAGATTCAGGACCGGTAAATAATATTCAACAACAAAACACACTATCCTTACACACAGGGGATCGCAAGGAACCAACCTTAGCTGGTAATGAAAATGCTGAATTGTCCTTACTTGACAAAGGCATCAACACCGAAACATTCTTACCTGACAGAATGAGTGAAACTGCGACATTCTTACCTGAAAGAGTGAAAGAAGCAGCAACATACTTACCTGAAAAAACGAAAAAAAACGAAGTATACTTACCTGACGTAGAAACGGGGGATGAAACTAACACAAACCTACCTCAATTGGATGGTGTCCTAAAGTCGCAGCAACGTGATGTAAGTTTTGAACCCATCATACACGATCAGACACATACATCTGAAAAGACCAAAGTCTTAGAGAATAGCTCATCAGCTCTGTCGGAAACAGAGAGCTCACTTCGTCCTGTCTCAGTTGAGAATCAAACCGAAACGGATGAGCATGATACTGTGCAACCAGAGATGTATGTCAGGAGATCTGAACGAAGTAGTCAGCCTCCTCAAAGACTAACTTACTCTCAATTGGGCAATCCACTAGTGACCGTAGTTAGGTCCCTTTTCCAAGGACTTAATAAAGCTTTTATTGACTCTCTTACTCAAGAAGTTGTGTACCCCGTAGAAACAATGCACAGGGACGTGCATGATATTTAATGGGGGAGGATGTAACCCAGAAGCTAGAACCTTAATGAGGTATTAACTAATTGGCTTACTAATATGATCCATCCTCAATTTAGATAAAATATAAAATATAAATTAAGGAAATTAACAATACTAATTAATAGATATCTAATTAACTAATAGATAATTTCATAATGAATTATTGGAAGGGTGAATAACTAAAATAACGAGTTTAATATTAAACATCGGTTAAAACAAGAATCTTGAACATCCCTAACAGAAACAGAAGAGGAAAGCTGTATACTATTGGTCCAGGTGGGAATCTGAAATTTCATTGGCTGAGAGAAATAAGTCCCGCCTCCGCGAAATAAAACCGTGCGACGCAGCTGAGCGAGAGGAGAGACAAACGGCTGTGCAGCACGCAGATACAGAAAGCAAAGACTGAGCGGTTAGAGAGAGAGAGAGAGAGAGAAAAAAAAACAACGGTCGAGGCCGTGAAGAACCCTGATTTGGGTGCCGCATAGATAGAGGGAGAGGCGGACTTGACTCCTTCTAATAAGAGCTAGGAACTTGGAACCAACGCGGTGAGTAAAGAAAAAAGAAGAGAAAAAGCTAACGATGCAACTTAAAAAAAAGGAAACTTAAATAGCTTATCAAATTAATTCCATTCTTATAGATTTGTGTGGAGACGACAGAGTGAACCAATCCTCTGTAGGAGGGAACCGTTGGAGCGCGTTGGTGAGTGAATGAGATTAAATTCAGTAAATTATTAAATTCAAAAAGCTAATTACAGCAACCGAGGTGACAGCAGTGGGCTGCTAGACGTTAGATCCCAGGAGTTAACATCTCAAACTACCAGTTAACGGTGGTAGGGCATATAGGAGTTAACGGCTCAAACCGCCAGTTAACGGCGGTAGGGCATATGGGATTCCCAGGAGTTAACGGCTCAAACCGCCAGTTAATGGTGGTACGGCCTAGATGTACAAGGTCCTCAGGGGCGTTATAGCTAACGCCATAGAATTAGCAATGCGTCCCTTAACCAAACATTTAATAATAAAAAAAATAGATAAATAAAAATAAATAAAAGCTAACTGATTAGGGAGGAATTATTTTACAAAGGTGGACCAAAGGACCAGAATTTATATTTTGTTGAATTTTGTTATAGAACATTTTATTTATTTATTTATTTATTTATTTATTTATTTATTTATTTATTTATTGTGTTACAGATATACAAGGTGTCACAATGCTGTATAGAAACACAACTAAATGTATCCTTGTTGTCATGAATGTATTTCTTGTTGAGTAGTGTAGAGTAATAGAATCTAACTGAGCCTATTGAGCTGAACAATTGTTGTCATATGTAATTATATTTCCAGAGCTACTGAGAATTATTTTAATAGACAATCAAATTGATGTTATGTTAGTTGAACTGTGAACCCAAACATGATTGGCTATGCCAATAGAGTGAAGCATTTGTTTAAGTCTGTAAGACTTTATGCTGTGATGTGACGAGAAGGGTCGATGCCAACTCGCTAACAGTCCTGTTGTTTACAGGCTGGGTTTTTTTTTTCCTTGGGTTTGATCCCGACTCCTATGATCACTCACTTGGAACGAGAACTGGATTTCTTCCTGACGAGGGAGATGGCGAGCCTTAACCACTGAACGAACCAGGACATCTCAAGTAACTGAAGAGCAGACTGCTCTCTTCTGTGAACAATCTCAACGGTGCGGTAGGAAAAAATCGCACCACCGGACTCTGACTTTCACCCCAAGCGTGGGGATTTGACTTGACGCCGGCTGACTTGTGACTCATATGATCAAATCTCATACCGAGCATTTTACTATTGTCGATTGTTTTCATCTGTTTTTGTGTGTTATCTTTATGTGTTATATTTCCCATTATTATTAAAATTTAGTATATAAACCGTTTCATGCTATACCCGTGACTCCAGTCATTCTTAAACAACCTCCAATTCTCCCCGAACCTAATTATTGGCCCATTTGTTTATTTTTTCTTTTAATTATCTTATTGTATCCTGTAATCCGGTTACATAACCATTTTAGACCAAGGAGGCTTTTATAAATTATGAATTACTTCTTTTGTTTAGAACGTCTTTTCCCTTCCTGAAACGATTATCATCTCTTCAAACACCTTTAGGGTTGTGCGTATCTAAGAACACCATCAGTTTTTTTCTTGATCGTTCATTATGTGACAAATGAGTTTTATTTTCCTTAGATTAATCTGTTGTCCAATTTAACTTACGGAGCTTTAATTTAGCAGTATTTATCACCTGTTGACAAATTTTACGAATTATTTGAGTGACATTATTGGGTGACATTGTACATTGTTGATGTACTCTGAAACAACCTTTCCTTACTGAATCTATGTGAAGTTGAAATATTATTTTTATAACTAGGACTAGTTTCGATGTTAGTTAACTCCAGTGTTAGAAGCAAAGAGATTAAATTAAGAGGTCACTATAGGTGAAAGTTTATGGCGTAATGAGAGCAAACACATAGAGTCTATGGTATTATTTTTTTTTTTTATATGAGCTTGGGGATGCTGACAAGCTCACCCTTTTTCCCAGATGGGTTGATACTTTTTAATTTCATTAAATTACAATCTTCTGCAACAGCTCTTTTACTACAATTTCTCCTGTTACTCCTAGGTGATGTAAATCACTTTTTGTGTTTATTTTCAATTTTCTTTACACGGATTATGACTTTTTTGTTAGTTGTTTAGGTTTGTTTTGTTGTTTTATGCACACTGTGCTGCACGACTCTGCCCCCTGCTGATGTGAACTGGTAATTGCAAGTTCCTTGGGATGGGTGTTTTTCACGTTATGTGAGGTCACACTTTAACGTTGGGTTGGCACAATGCTTGCCGGAATCGGGCCATTTTTGTTTATGTTTTGGTTGTGTTTTGTTTCTGGTGAGCCATGAACATGAATGTCCTCATGCCTCAAGAGGGGGGAAGGCTGATAACGATTTCCTCACATTATTACACTGCCTGGATGGAATTACTTTAAATGTTGGATGATGAGTGACAGAGAAAATACTTTTGCACAGGGATTCCCAAAGTGTGGTGCACGAGCTGCCGCTAGGGGTTGCGCGAGGTGAAAAGTGTAATGGCTGCGGAGCTCAGAGAAGTCTGTCATATGTCACCATTACCGTAGCCAGAAACTCAATTGTGGGTGGGCCTAAAAAAACGTAAGTGGGCCCAATAAATGTAATTGAAAACAAGTACATTTTTGCGCGTGTCCTCCACATGTGCCCTAGCTTCATAATAACAATGCGCCGAGCTTCAGCACTCTGGCCTGCGCACGCCGATATGTTCCGTATTTGATCATTTTTAACGGTATTGGAGGAATCTGAAGGTGGTGAGTCATTCTGGCAATTAATTGCAATTAACACCCTGTCTCATGCAGGTGTTCTGACGTTGTAAAACTCACACACAGAACATTGTGGATGTAACAAAATAAATCAAGAAATGATTCCCATTCAGGCTATTGACAGTGCGCTGAAGATCTGAAGTTCAGAGTGCGTCTGTCAGAGTTAGACGCGTTCCAGCGGAACCACGGCTCACGGGTGCACAAGTGAGCACATCAGGGCTGGGCAGAAGTAACATTGGTTTAAATAGCGCCAATAACGAGACGCGGTGACTTGAGCGGCTCATGGATCTGTGCCGCGCGTGCGTGCACACACACACACACACACACACACACAGATTCAATAAGCGCGCACGCTGCGCAAACTCCGGCGCGCTGTCAGACTGAAGACAGAAATGAGCGCTGCCTCCTCTGTGATAAAAACTTTTAAGAGGTTTTATAACATTTTTCAATCCAGGTCAAATTAAGATATTAGCTTCTATTTTGGGATGACGTATTAAAGTCGGGTCCGCTCCAGCCAGTGACTCCGAACCTGACCACATCTCATGTTA
Organism: Nothobranchius furzeri; assembly: GCF_043380555.1. Classification (NCBI taxonomy): domain Eukaryota; kingdom Metazoa; phylum Chordata; class Actinopteri; order Cyprinodontiformes; family Nothobranchiidae; genus Nothobranchius; species Nothobranchius furzeri. The sequence goes on from NC_091752.1 coordinate 40,207,205, forward strand.
CTGCAGCATTTGTTATTCCAGTCCGCATGGCAGCGGATCGCAGATTCAGCCACACCATAAAACAGCAATAAGTCGGTCTGAGGCAAAAGTGAACCTCATGGCTATAGCTTTTCCATCTTTTCCCCTATAGACATTTGATTACGCACAAGTAGGTGATCAGTTCAGCTTTACGCAGAGCAGAAGGAAGGAGAGAGCTCTGGCCGCACAGGTTAAACGTTCCTACTTTAAGAAAACCGTTAAATTGCATTTTTATGTGCTACCTGGGCACTCTAAATATTTATTTAAAATTAAATCAAAGGACATTGTAATGGTATCGAATGCTTTTTAATTACTATTTAAAAAAATGAAAGTGATGGGGAAAAAGGTCGATCATATATTTTTAACCCTGTCTGTTTAGCTTGACGCCTGATATATATATATATATAAATATATATATATATATATATATATATATATATATATATATATATATATACATATATATCCATGCCCTGATGTGGGGGCTGGGGGGGGGGTGTCGACATGGTCGGGACATAGAAGGGGGTGCGCGGCTAAATAAGTTTGGGAACCACTGCTTTAGCAGATTGGATGATAAGAATTTTTGCTGAAAACAATTCAAAATCAACAGTGACCTCCCAGAATTTCCTTGTGCTTTTTCGTCACAGGTTGTGAAACCAGGAAATTGGGTTCTGATGAAGGTGCTGAAGCAAGACAATTGGGGCAGCCAGAGGTCCATTCGAGGGACTCCTCGTCACTCCCACTGCTGTGAAGATTGCTGAGAAGCCATCTTGGATTCATCTATCCCACTGCAAGCCTATCAACTAACCGCTTTAGCACGGCAACAAAGTCCGGCTACAAAGGGGTGGGCCACCACTAGGGTGCCATCTCTCAAACCCGGTGAAGATGGAGGTCCGCTTCAAGTTCGTTGGGTTCACCACATTGTTGATGTTGGTGGTCGCACTCATGGCCCTGCACTTGGGCCACCTCTCAGCACCTGATAGAACAACTGGGACAGCAGCATTTGAGGGGGTACTAGAACTGGAATGACGGATTGGGGTTCCTCCCTGACCGCACACCTACATGACAACGTAACCTGCATCTACCTTGGCTGACGACCCCCTGGACACAAATACAACAGGACACAGCGAAGAAGAGATGCTGGAAAACGATCAACTACTTCAAGCACCTGCATCCAAATCTCCAGACTGGTTTCATGGTCAAGGACCTGAAGGACTTTTCGGGGACAAGATTAGCTCCCTGACAATTGGATAGCCGCCTCGACATGCCACGGAAGGACTCTAAAGTTTTCCTATTGAGAAGCTGAACTGTGCGCATCATGTTCCGAACTACGTTATTACGCGCCGGACCTGGACTTCAAGGTACTCATCAACGTAAGACTGAAACCATCCTGACCAACGAAGACGACTCTGACCTTCCAAACTATTCTCCAACCGAGACTCCCTGTCCACGGACATCTGATCTGAACTCTGCAATGTACTGGCAATCTGTCCAGGGTGTACCCCGCCTGCATGCCCAGAGACAGCTGCAGATATGCACCAACCCACACTGTAATAAAGTGTGAACTAATGCAGAATGGCCAATGACATGATCAAAATAACTTTCTTCAGTTAAGAACTGCCCTGTAGCACCAACTGCAAACACAATATGATACTCTGACCAACTCCAAGTAGGGTGGATTTGCAATCATCCAGACACTGTTATAAAGTGTGAGTGACTGTTTCTTAGTCACCCATAGATGGGAACAGCTTTACATTTGACAATCATATAATGATATAAAGCAGATGACGCAACACCAATTACATGTTTATCAAAGCTACATGATAAATTTTCACCGCAAGATGAACCACCAAACTACTGAGATAAGGGGTAAGAGCTTCAAAATCAACACATGGGACAGCACAAAGAAAAAAAATATTCTGCACTGTCAAACAGTCAATGAGCGTTCCAATGGACCGATCATCAAATTCATCAAAAGCTGACAACCATTAGCGTAGAAATAAAATAGAGTTCTGTCTCTTTAGAAATTCGCCCAAAGTAAGAGTGTACAGAGAATTCCCCACAGCAAATTTTCTGTCAAACCATGGAATGTAAAACAATATCCATTTAAGACAAGATTCAGTGTTGTATCACTGAAGGAAAACGTACAAGTTTGACTGCATACATTTGAAAATTATAACATCTTTACCAAAGTAAAAATAATTAAATCCATCTAGTTCAGTTTTCACCATCAATTCATCATCAATTTTATTTCTATAGCTTATTCTATTGGCCAAGGTGTACACTAACACAGTACAACAGAAACAGTCTAACAGGAAAATGATAAAAAACAGTTAACATAGATATACTTGTAAAAACAATCAAAGGACAAAACTAAGTAATAAAACCCCAATAAAACCAAGTTTAACCCTAACCCTAATCCATGCCTAATAATAAAGAACACAATAAAATCAGATCAAATTTCAGTTATACTGAGTAAGATCTTGTCCTACGATAAACATATGGGAACCCCAGGGATCATGTTGACCTAGATTAAGAATTAGGCTGAAATCAATAAAAACCTTTTTCAAAATTCAATAAAAATGATAAGCAAAAAAGGGAGCTGGAACGAGATTATGATTTGGATAAACCAAAATCTTTATAGTGGGAGGGTGATTAGTATAAAACACTACACTGATTGTCGCTTGCCATAAAACTGCAGTGATCTAATGGTTGCTGACTTAGCAAACAAGTCTCAGTCATCCTTTTAGCATCTGCCTGGGTCTGGTGTGACTGTCAGCTGTGCTTCAGAGGAGGTGCAGAACTTCAGATAAACCCATCTCCTCGTGTGTGGATGAAGCTCTTCCTATAAATAGTCCTGAGAGGTCAGGCTGAATTTGTGCACATTACATGCATCAGTGTTCTCTTTTGAGGAAAGGAATGTTATCGCTCTTTGTGTGAGCTTAATGCAGCGAGATAACAGAGGTGTGAAGCATCCAAATGCACACTGAAATCTTTACGCCTCCAGATATCAACACACACTTAAACCAGCTGGTGAGAAGGTGATGACAAGGACCCAAAGTCTAATCACCGTTTGCTGTTTGTCTTTTTATTTCATTGAGCATTGTTTATTACAGACACCATAAAGTTTTCTGAGTGTGAATTGATCGATATTATTTGCTAAAGATGGTACTCTAAATATAAATCAGACTGAGTTCATAGTCCACAACTTCTTCCACTGTGCATGCAGAGGAAGTTAAATCCTTGGCTGTAAAGACTCCACCAATACTACTGGACCCACAAAAATACAGAATCAAAACTGTTAAAATTTTTACTTTCATTTAGGCCATTTCCTTCATGTGCAAAGCAAGTGCAAACACCAACCAAACCACTACAGAAAAGCAAAGGCAGAATTGAAATATACAATAAAAATGTAACATTTTTATTAAATATTCAAAATTATATGTTCAATAAGCCCTTGTATACTGCTTCTAACCACTTCTGTCAATAAAGTGTCCAGATGGAGTATCAGGATTACTACCTTCATTACTAACCTTCTATATCCGTGTGGGGGGTGGGTATGCGGACACCAGCCCGGAGCCATGCTGTAGCCAGTCCTATACACATTTACTGCCCTCTGGTGGGGGATCGGCAGGTGATAAGGGTCCATTTTCCTACCATGTTATTGTTATTTTGTTAGATAATTAATAGGGATGTCCAATATTATCAGTCTACCATTAAAATCAGCCAATATTGGCAATCAGTGTTAATTTTGTTGACAAAATATTTTCGTCTTTTTTTGTCACGAAAATATATTTACAGACGAAAATGAAACAACATTTCAAAATAAAAGCTTGGAAAAAGACGAAGACGATAATTAAATTGATTGAAACTTTTAGTCAACGAATGAAAGACGAGACGAAAATCCACGATGACGCTCTTCTACATGGCACTCTATGGTGCAGTGCGCCTATTGTGTTGTTGTGAGACGCGAACGTAGTAGAAGACAAGGGGCGTGGCGTGCCGTGAACGTGTGGGACGTGAGCGAAGACAGACCCCGAAAATTATAAAGGGGCAGGTATGCGCGGTATGCTAAACACAGCTCACTGAATATATTGACGGCATAAGAAGAAGGAGTAGAGGAAAATGTTAACTGCTGGGCGAAAAAGAAGAGAAGATGTGTGGAGTCATTTTTCTTATGATAACATTGCTACCAAAACTACATGCCGAGAGTGTGGACTGTCGTTCCGAGGAAAGAACACAACGAATCTGAAGAGGCATCTACAGAATGGCCACTTCGCCATTTTCTCTGAGGTAAATCCACTTTAATGTACACGTGATGACCCGAAAAGTAATATACAGGCAAATAAAACTGTATCAACTCTGTCATGTTGGGGTAAAAATTCGGAAGTACCGTATTTTCATGACTATAACGTGTGTTATTAGGGAAATAGCGGGCGAGCAATACTGATGCATGATTGCCCATGCGCCGTGAGCGGTTCTGGTACTTTTTGGGTCACAGCCGCTCGCTGCACGTGCGCTCTAAACCAGGACTAGACCAGTAAAGTGAAGCATGCTTTTGGCTGTTTATAATTTTCACAATGTCTGGTTTGCACTGATATGATCCGAGTACCGAGCCCGCACAGATGTTTTACCGGTACGTTTTATAACCCGGTGCGCCTTTTGCATGTGTTACAGATCCCTCAGATGACAAGTTTTCCCCACTTGTAGCAGCTGCTTGCTTTCTCAATCCTACTGTGTGTCAGACCCTCCTCAATGTGGCTGATGATAACATTCAGGAGCTGCTCAAGCAGGCAGAAGGGTATGTTGTTCGGTGCTCTCAGACACAGGAGAACCACTCTGATCTGGAGGAACTGAATGGACCTGAACCGGCACCACCCACCGCTGCCTCCTCTTCATCATCTGCCTCCTCCTCCTCCTCCAGACAACCAGTCTTTAGGTTTCTCTCCAAATTCGGAGCAAAGCCTAAACCAAAGTCTTCCAAGTGTAGTGTTAGACAGCAGATAAGCCAGTATAAGGAAGAGCTCTCATAGTCCATCACTTGTGAAACGGGAATGGAGTTTTGGCTTGGAAAATGTGACACATTTTATCACAGCCTGAAACCGTTAGCATTAGATATATTGGCAATGCCAGCTTCTCAATCTTTTGCAGAAAGAGTGTTCAGTATCACAGGTGACCTCACTAGAGGGAAACGCAACCGAGCAAAGGTCACACTAGCACGAAGTGCTTTTCTCAAAATGAATCGCACCAAATAAATATTCACACTGTTTGGTTGAGCCTGTGTTGTAATAAGTGAATATCTACAGACTCAGGGTTAACATGTTTAAATTTGCTGTTCTTGTAAATTCTTCTTGTGCAATTGCTAAAAAGAGCACCTTTGTAATTTCCATTGTGCTTTTTGTTTTTTATTAAACACGTAAGTGTTAAACATGTGAAGTGTTTTTTTTATTCAAATATTCTATGTTCTTAGCTGTGTGTGCTATATCTGATCAGTGGTGGTTAAGAGTTTGGACCCTGTGTATTAAATTACACTAGTTTTTCTGTGCTCTATACAAAAGTAGGAAATTACTTCATTAGAAAAAATATATGCATTTTGTTGACTAAAATTGCTTATTTTCATCGACTAAAATGGGACTACAACTAAAATAAATCTAATGACTAAAATTGGACTAAAACTAAAATTAATTTTTTGCCAAAAGACTAAGACTAAAATAAAATTAAAATTTCCTGTCAAAATTAACACTGTTGGCAATAAATTTTTATATCAGAAAATATTAGTATCGGTTTTCAGTCATTTAATGGACGGAAATCACTAGCTGGGGTGTTGATTGCAGACCATCCAAGAAGTCTCTGCTCCATTTTTATGTAAGTAAAATTATATTGCTGTACTTTAATTCACTTGTTGATATGGCAAAATGCTGTGCATTCAACATAAGGCTTGGTCAAAAATGGGTGGAAATATGATGTGTTGGTGGGGCTGGATGGCTCCCAAAACTTGAGCTAAATGAGCTAACCAAGGCTAACAGAGGTTTCCCATCTCTGCTGGTCAATCGCTGTCTGAGATGTGTAAAGTCGCCGTTGCAGAAGGGAGAAAGACCTTGTTTTGGTAGCTTGTCTTTCCCTTCAGAAGTGACAGATAAGTGTGTCTCTGATTGCAGAGCTTCCCCGAGGCCCACGTCGGCGTTGCTCTGAGAAAGGCTGCAGAGTTAGACGAAACTTGTCAGCAAAAAAACTAAACAAAAGAAGAAGGTAAAAACAAATATTTATTACTCTGTGTGCAGAAAATAATTATAACGGAATTGGACATAACTTGCGATCAAAGCCACGCTCATTATGTTTTTTGACAAGCTGCACCTAAAGGTGGTTGTCATTCACAGTCCCCATGAACTGTATGGTGATCTGGGCTCCAGCTCTAACGGAGAGAAGGGCCTGGCTCTGAATTGCTCCAGTTTATCATCTCAGCTGATTCTGTTCAAGAAGAGAATCTTTCTGCCCGCTTTTATTTTCATTTTTAATATAGTTTCCTGCCGGAGCATGGCAGTAATTCCCCACGAGATCATGCCACCAACCTTTGTTGTGCAAATGCTTAATGTGCATTCACAAGTCTGGCATTGCGGCAATATTACTACCCAGCATGGCGGCATGAATGCTGAAAAATTCCCACATTACCATACCGCCACGGCACGTTCAATAGACACAACGTGGCGGCACTATTACGCTGATTTGCCAACAAGGTGTGTCTTCTACAAAGGGTTAGTGACTTGGAACATGGATGTTTTATCTCCACAAGGTGTCACACCCTGTCCTGTCTCCCCGTTTTGGTTCAGCCTTGTGTCTCGTTAATTGCTCCCACCTGCCTCTCATTTCCCAATGACCTTAGCTCCCTGCCCTCGTGTATTTAAGCCCCTTCTGTTCTGTGTCTTGTGTCGGTCCATTGTTTCAGTGTCCAGCATGTCTCAGATTAAAGTCAGTGTTAAGAATCCTACCTGTCTGCCTGTTTCCTCCCCGGTCTGGAGCCTCGCCTCTCCTCGGCTTCTTTCAACGGCACGCGTGACAGAATGGACCGACTCGTTAAAGGATCCAGCGGGGAGATTCTTCCATGGCAGTACCTGCTCCGGTGGCTTACCCCGACCCACCAGCCGGCTTCTCCCTCTCCAGCCCCAGCTCCACCTCGCCGCCGCCGGCGTCCACGACCCTCAGCCTCGGCGATCCTCGCCGCCCTTCCGGAACTGGATGGGAGTTTGGATCGGGAGACGCTCCTGGATCGCTTCGGCTTCGAGGGCACGCGGCTGGCTGTCTGTTCCCCCGGAGTCGGTCCACGGCGTGGGGAAAGACGCCGGACTCCACTGCGATCCGGTGTCCCAGGATGGAGCAGTAAGTTTGTCGCTGCCCCTGCCCGGCGCAGCAGTTTGGACACCCCCCCCCCCGGCCAGATCAGCATCCCGTCTCCTGCCGAATCAGCGCCTCTGTCACCTCCAGGGGGAGGAGCGTTGGCCGCAACCCAGCTGACCGAGCTTGTCAGTCTCCCGGCGGAGCTTGGCCGGTTCCACCAGCTCATCAACTCCCAGGAATCCCGCTTGGACGCTCTGTCCTCCTCATCACACCCAGCAGAGCTCGCCGGTCTCCGGGCTGAGCTGGCCCAGCTCCATCGGGCCCTCAGCCTCCGGGAGCTTCAGCTGGACGGTTTGTCCTCCCTGCTCTCTCCGTTCCTAGTACCGCCAGGTCACACGCAGCCTGTCCAGGCAGCCCCTCCCGCAGCTGCTCCACCTCCACTCCAGACGTCAACGGATCCGGCCCAGAAGCAGACGGGTCGGGCCCAGAAGCTGACGGTACCAGCCCAGAAGCAGACGGTACCAGCCCAGAAGCAGACGGAACCGGCCCAGAAGCAGATGGTACCGGCCCAGAAGCAGATGGTACCGGCCCAGAAGCAGACGGTTCCGGTTCCGGTCCAAAAGTCGGCGGTCCAAAAGTCGGCGGTCCAGAAGTCGACGGTCCAGAAGTCGAAGGACCAGAAGCCGACACCCCCGGACCAGAAGCAGACGGTTCCGGTCTAGTGGCCGGTGGTCCAGAAGTCGAAGGACCAGAAGCCGACGCCCCCGAACCAGAAGCCGATGCCCCTGGACCAGAAGCCGACACCCCCGAACCAGAGCCAGACGTCCCCGGACCAGAAGCGGATGGTTCTGGTACCGGTCCAGAGGCCGGCGGCCCAGAGGTCGACGGTCCACAAGTCGAAGGACCAGAAGTTGACGCTCCCGGACCAGAAGCCGATGCCTCCGGACGAGAAGTCGATGGTGGTCGACGCCCAGTCCTGTCCTGTGGTCGACGCCCAGTCCTGTCCTGTGGTCGACGCCTCTTCCAGTTCTGAAGTCGACGCCTCTTCCAGTTCTGAAGTCGACGCCTCCTCGTGTTCTGAAGTCAACGCCTCCTCGTGTTCTGAAGTCGACGCCCCCTCGTGTTCTGAAGTCGACGCCCCCTCGTGTTCTGAAGTTGACGCCTCCTCATGTTCTGAAGTCGACGCCTCCTCGTGGTCTGAAGTTGACGCTTCTTCCAGTCCAAGGGTCGACGCCTCTTCCAGTCCAAGGGTCGACGCCTCTTCCAGTCCAAGGGTCGACGCCTCTTCCTGTCCAAGGGTCGACACCTCTTCCTGTCCAAGGGTCGACGCCTCTTCCTGTCCAAGGGTCGACGCCTCTTCCTGTCCAAGGGTCAACGCCTCCTCTGAAGTAGATGCCTCATCCGAAGTCGACGCCTCATCCGAAGTCGACGCCTCATCTGAAGTCGACGCCTCATCTGAAGTCGATGCCTCATCCGAAGTAAACGCCTCATCCAGTCCAGAGGTAGACGCTCTCTCCACTCCAGAGGTCGACGCTCTCTCCACTCCAGAGGTTGACGCTCTCTCCACTCCAGAGGTCGACGCTCTTTCCACTCCAGAGATCGACGCTCCCTCTGGTCCGACGTCTCCGCCGTCTCCAGACCTGTGGCCGACGCCATCTCCGGTTCCAGTGGTGGTTCCCGAGGTCGCACCGTATCAAGTCCAGCCCTTCCATGAGGCTCCGGTCCAGCCTGCAGAGACTTTGTCCCCGGTCCAGCCTGCAGAAAATTTTTCCCCGGTCCAGCCTGCAGGGACTTTGTCCCCGGTCCAGCCTGCAGAGACTTTGTCCCCGGTCCAGCCTGCAGAGACCTTGTCCCCGGTCCAGCCTGCAGAGACCTTGTCCCCGGTCCAGCCTGCAGAGACCTTGTCCCTGGTCCAGCCTGCAGAGACTTTGTCCCCGGTCAAACCTGCAGAGACTTTGTCACCGGCCCAGCCTGCAGACACTTTGTCACTGGCCCAGCCTGCAGAGACTTTGTCACCGCCCCAGCCTGCAGAGACTTTGTCACCGGCCCAGCCTGCAGAGACTTCATCCCCGGTCCAGCCTGAAGAGCTCCTCTACCGTAAACGCAGGCCCCCAAGAGCCCGTCGTCGCCGCCTTCTCTGCCACAGACGCAGGCCCCCAAGAACCCGTCGCCTCCTCCTCTGCCGCAGACGCAGGCCTCCAAGGGCCCGTCGCCTCCTCCTCTGCCGCAGACGCAGGCCTCCAAGGGCCCGTCGCCTCCTCCTCTGCCCCAGGCGCAGGCCTCCAAGAGCCCGTCGTCTCCTCCTCCTCTGCCCCAGGCGCAGGCCCCCGGACTCAGCTGGTCCCTGCCTCCTCTCCGTTGGTCCCTCTGTTCCTCTTGGCCCTCCCTCCGGGTACCCCTCCTCCCGCCCTGCTCCTTGCTCCTGTGGGCGTCTGGGATCCGCCCTATGAGGGGGGGAGGGGGTACTGTCACACCCTGTCCTGTCTCCCCGTTTTGGTTCAGCCTTGTGTCTCGTTAATTGCTCCCACCTGCCTCTCGTATTCCAATCACCTTAGCTCCCTGCCCTCGTGTATTTAAGCCCCTTCTGTTCTCTGTCTTGTGTCGGTCCATTGTTTCAGTGTCCAGTGTGTCTCAGATTAAAGTCAGTGTCAGGGGCAGATTAAGGACTGAAGAACATCCGGGGCTTAACACACGCACACACACACGCGCGCGCGCACACACACACACACACACACACACACACACACGTGACGCGCACTAGTCAACATCATATATGTCTTGTACCACATAATTTTTAATCTGAAGCTACATATTAAGCATTTTCAGGGCAGAGTATTGTTCCTGTTAGTGTTTAGTGTGAGATGATAGTAAATATTCCCTTTCTTTCTCCAACAACTTTACCTGATAGTAAGCTAACTTTAGGCAAACCAGCAGCACAACAAATATTTTCAAATAAGACTCACAAACCTGAGTCAACACCAGTCTCATCAAAGCTGGGGTTCTGTCGCCGTACTTTTGGTCTAAAAAACGTCCTTATGTCCATCTTCACGCATGCGTTTCAGGCAGTGAGTGCAGAAGAAGCCGGCTGCTGAAGGGCTTCTTCTTCAGTGGTGGAGGCTCAGGCAGGCTGTATACAAACTACTGCCAGCTGCTCCCTCTCTGTTGGACTTTGGTACTGCATGTTACTTCCGCGATTTAGATCCGGGGCTTTCCATGAAACATCCGGGGCTTCAGCCCAAGTAGCCGGGCCTAACGCCGCCCCTGGTCAGTGTTAAGAATCCAACCTGTCTGCCTGTTTCCTCCCCGGTCTGGAGCCTCGCCTCTCCTCAGCTTCTTTCACCGGCACACGTGACACAAGAAGTTTTTCTGTGTGGCGGTGTTGCTAGTCTGGACGTTTGCCATTTCCTGGACGCTAAACCAACAACAACCTTCCTGGTCGTGAGCAAAGATCAGTGAGTCCATAAATGTTACGTGACAGTGTGACGTAGATCTGTCAGGCTTTTCAAATCCTAGAGTCTCACCATCTATTTTCTATCAGAAGCTAATGCAGGAAATAGGTGTAGGAGACTGTTTTCATTTTCAGCCTGCATTAAAAACTCTAAGTGACTGATTATAAACGGAAACAATCATAAAAAAGGGGTTTCAGTGAACCCAATTTTAAAGTTTTATGACTAAAACAGTTTTCTGAAGAAGAGACAGAAACGTATGTGCTTCAAACTTCATCTTCCAGCCAAGTGCAGGAGAAACAGTGATGGTAAAGAATTTTTCATTAGGAAAAAAGGTAACAAAGGACTGTTATTTTGACATTATTGCCATAGTAATAATTCCCTGTAAAAATGCACAAAACTAAAAGTCAAATTTGCACTCACAAATGTTAATTTGTTAAAACTATTTTGTTATTTCTCATATGTATTCTTAACTCATGTTGTGTATTTTGAGACAACAGATCATAAGGCATTTTTTTCTAATGTTAAAATGAGGTTTTATTCTTGGCAAATCACGAGTGTTTTATTGACACTAAATTAGCTTTAGTTCCATTTCACAGATTGGGTTTTTGACAGATTCATGAAATTCAATACTATTAGCTGAATAGCATGAATTTCTTATAAAACAAGTGAATCCAGTTGTTACAACTATAACAACAACTTAATCACATTTCAGACACTCATATCAAAAAGGACTTCAGTGGAAAACCAAGAACTTGATGTGCTCTGGTGTTTTTAGTCACACGGTCACAGCACAGCTCTAGGTCATAAAGTTAAAAGACACCGATCACAGCCTGCGGGGAATTACGGTGCGCTCAAAACTATCACAAGTTGTCTGAAATAAAATATCATGCCTTGATGAAATGTCCATGCATAATCATAAAAGCCTTTAGCAGAGTTTTGTGAAAAGATCTGGTCCTTCTGTCATTAAAAACTGTCACGTTGTAAGATTTTAAAAATGTAAAAAAAAAAAAGCTCTTTTTTCTCATTACCCTGGAGCCATTGTTTTGTTTTTAGGTCAGTAGCTAAAACTGAAACAAAGAGAAATGGATAGAGTTATGTTCTATTTAACCATGTCAGAAACAGGAATTTAGATAAATGTGTTTGTATTTTATTTACGTGCAATTTAACTAATATGTCAGAAATGACATAGAAAACACTGGAACCTGGAAATAAGGAAACACACACACACACACACACACATCACCAGCTGTTTTCTCTCTTTTACTTGTATCACTCGCTTCATTCCCCGTTTCTTTTTGCCTTTGTTCTCCGTCCTGCACCCTTCAGGGTTGAATTCTCACAAGATTCTCCTTTGGTCAGTATTGTAAAGCCATCAAGAAGCTATTGAGGGATCTTAGGTGCAATGCCATGCTCTGCTAATGTTTCATAAAAAAATGTTATTAATCCAAATTCTGCATTTTCACAAAATGATCCTTATAAATGAGAGTGCAATAAAAAAATGACACACTAACTCTGTTGGAGATTCTTTTGAGAATGGTGGTTCAGGGTTTGGGTATTTGATCACAAAGAAAGACGTATAGAGAAGAATACATGAACACATGAAGGATTGAGGCCTTAAGCTATTGTGTCTTCATACAATATGTGACTTCCTCTTGATGCCACAAACAAACATGAGCACTTACATTAGGTCTGAATAGCAGGCAGCAAGGCACCAGGCCCACTTCCTCTGGAGATGTGGATAAGAAAAAGAGGCAGGGAGGGAAGGAGAGAAGGAGGGGAAAGGGAGTTCAAACTAGTCTGACTCACATTTGCTTTCAGTCCAGACTTCTGTATCCAAACTGCTCGTATCGGTCTGCTGCTGAACCATCTCTGTTGACTCGACTGTCCTCATTCATCTTTAGACATCTGAGCAGACCTTTTTCCTGAGATTTATTTCATCAGGCTGATCTGAAAACAGCTGGCAACAAGGAGATGCCTAGACTTCTCTCAAGCAACTGTTGCTGACAATCCATTTGCTTCACCTCTGAAAGGAAGAGTGCCTTGCTCAAAGGCAACAACACCTGCAGATAAGAAGGGGGCACTTCATTTTCTCAAATCTTTTGATACAGTTTGCATCCATCAGGCTGCTCACATCTGCATTTTAAACCAGGTAACATATCTTCTACATGATCGTTTATTCTGGGAAAATGATTGCTTAACCCAACTCTGACAAACTTTCAATTGTCATTTAACCACTTTTTATCCATGCAATCATGTCAAATTCAGCTGATCATTTTCAGTTTAAACAAAAGGACATTTTTAATGAAAAATGCAAGGTAAAACGCGCCATAAAGCTGCAAAACAATGTAGATTTTCACAAATGAAACACTACTGCACAAAATTTGGAGAATGAGGATGGAATTGTTGCATTTTACAAAAACTGATATTTTTTAGTGTTTATGCACAATGTCTGTCCTTCATCTTCACCATAAGAACTGAAAGGATAAAATGGACAGAATTTTGTGTTTACTAAAATCTCAGTTGATAAATATAACCCCAGTCTTTCACTCTTGATGAGCTTTGAATTTCTTTATCACTTTTGAAATATTGTTTAAGTTATAAATACATTTTTATCAGCTAAAAACATCCTCAGGCCTGAGGGATGTCAGGGATTTATCAGTTTTATTGTAAATCAGCAGAGTATTGTGTGTGTGTGTGTGTGTGTGTGTGTGTGTGTGTGTATGTGTGTGTGTGTGTGTGTGTGTGTGTGTTTGTTAAGACAGGATGCAGAACAATGCAGGGTGTTTGGTGGTGAACACACACTCATGTGGCACTCAGACACACACTGAGGCAAAGGTCAAGAGAAAGTCTATACAGGGAAGTAATATCATTATTAATGATGCTGGGAACACTTGTAGAGGACACACACACACACACACACACGTACACACACACACACACACACACACACACACACACACACACACACACACACACACACACACACACGTACACACACACACACACACACACACACACACACACACACACACACACACACACACACACACACACACACACACACACACACACACACACACACACACACACACTCACACACCTTGTTCAACGTTCTGGGCTTTCGCACAAACAAGAAAGGAAGGGCATTTCAGGGATTTTGGATAACGATTCAGTCAAACTAAAGTATAAGTTCAACTTTTTCTTGGATTCTTTTCAAGCTCCAGAGACATAAAGGGAACACCCTGTAAAGGGACATTTTAGCACATACTGGCTCAAGAAAGTCATTTAAAATATGAAAAAGTTGCAAACTAGGTCTTTAATATCGGAAATGATCAGTATCGATTTTTAGTCTTTTAATGGCCCAACTTTTTCCCACCATACAATATTATACATCAAACTCTTCAGCTATGTCTACTCTCTCTTAACATGTCAAGATATGACAGAACTGAGGTAAAGTTTTTGAGATATTTTTGTGTATTTGGCACAACTTGTGAAGTAGAAATTTACTGTGTAGTGCATGTACGCTGTACCAAAGCGATGTGTAGTTAGACAGCTAACAAACAACTAAAACAAAACCAAAATCTTCATGCATGGTTTGCTTTTTATGTGAAGATCTTTATAAATGATTTATCAATGTAACTGCAATATACAGCTAAAGAAAAAGTACATTACTAACTAATGCACACACATTAGCGTTGGATTTAGGGAGAATGAGATTCAGCTGCTGTTGAAGACTAAATAAATATAGCACTTCTGTTACTAACTTAAATCGAAGGAGTTGTCGTTTCTTACAAAAAATGTTTACAGTTAGGCATCTTGTGGAGCTGTGTTGGCTAACGCAATTCTGTAATGTCTCATGGACATCGGGGACAGTTCCGCGGGATTGGAAGTCCGGGGTGGTGGTCCCCCTATACTAAAAGGACGACAGCAGGGTGTGCTCCAACTACAAGGGGATCACACTCCTGAGCCTCTGATAAGGTCTACTCAGGGGTTCTGGAGAAGGAGGTCCGTGGGATTGTAAAACCTCGGATTCAGGAGGAGCAACGTGGTTTTCATCCCATCCGGACGGACCAGCTTTATACCCTTTAGGTGTTTTTCCAGGAACACTGCTCAGCCTAAAACAGCTCTGTACAGTGTGGTTTGAGTCAGCACATCTGAGTGTAGTTTTGTTCCCATGCCAGCTCCATGACAGATTTTTACTCATGACAACGTAGCATGAGGGGATCAGTAAACAGTGTAAGGCAACTTGTTTGCCCCACAGGAACAAAACTCAGCTGAAAAATGTTGGTGTTGCTGGACATTTAGCTCAGTTTTATGGCTTTTTGTCAAGCTCTGAACCAGGAAATGGCTGCAGGCAGTGAAACACAAGGTAAAAAACTCCAGAGCAACCAGTGGCTCCGCCCCCTAGCCAATCAGTGGCCAGAATAAGAATGCCAACCCGACTCAGCCTTGCCAGGTACCTCAACGAAGAAGGGACTAAAAATATTGGAGAAAGTAGAGGGAGAATATTGAAGCGTGCCCTTGGTCGGATCGACCTGCATCGGTCCGAGTCGCTCTGAGTAGTGCTCCTGGAAAAACATCTTTAGGGGGGTCCTAGAGGATGCGTGGGAGTTCACTCAACCAAACTACATCTGTTTTGTGGATCTGGAGAAAGCATTCGACTGTGTCCCTCGGGGGATCCTGTGAGGGGGTACTCCGGGAGTATGGGGTACCAGGTCCTATAATAGGGGCCATTAGGGCCCCATGTGACCAGTGCAAGAGCTTAGTCCACATTGAGAGTTGGACTCCACCATGGCCGCCCTTTGTTACCGATTCTGTTCATAACTTTTATGGACAGGATTTCTAGGTGCAGCCAAGGTGTTGAGGGGATCTGTTTTGTGGCCTGAGGATCAGGTGTCTGCTTTTTGCCGAAGATGTGGTCCTGTTGGCTTCATCAGTGATCTCCAGCGTTTGCTGAAGTGGTTCACAGCCGAGTGGGAAGCTGCTAGGATTAGAATCAGCTCTTCTAAATCTAAGACCATGGTATTGAGTCGGAAAAGGGTGGAATAACTTCTCCAGGTCAAGGATGAGTTCCTGCCTCAAGTGGAGGAGTTTTAGTATCGCTGGGTCTTGTTCACAAGTGAGGGAATGATGGAACGTGAGATCGATAGGTGGATTGGTGCGGCGTCTGCAGTGATACGGGCGTTGTACTGATCTGTCATGGTGAAGAGAGAGCTGAGCCCATTTAATGGTCGATCTACTACATGGATAAGTGGACGATGTTGGATGGATGGACAAATTAAGCATTCACGAAATGAGATATGTGATGTTAGTAACATAAAATTGAGGAGCCCTGCATATATGGGTATTGGTTTATATTAGCAAACAAACCTAAGAGTAGACTATACCCGTATATAAAAAAGCTAATATCAAGTAACCCTAGTTAACACCACGGCCATTCATTTGGTGTAAAACACTGATATGCAATGCTCGGATGCACATTTGTTTGTTTTTCATGCTGTTTCTTCTTGGAAACTCAATTTTCTATTTTACTTTAGCTTTCCTCTTTTATTTATTTATTTATTTATTTTGGAGTGCTGAAGGTTACGGTAATAGCCTAATGCCCTGTAAACGAATGTGCTGTTATAACAAGTGAATTTCCCTGCTGTGGATAACTAAAGTCTGTTTATTCTATTCTATTATTTACACAACAACATTTCAGCTTCAGACTCAAATTAACAATTTGTCAAGACATACGACTTTAAATATTTCTGATTTAATGACACAAAAATGCCTAAAAAGTTAACTGCCTGTCTGAGCAGAACCTCCCTGAACCGTCTACAGGTGGTTCAGAATGCCTGTGCTCGGCTTCAGACCAAGTCCTCCTAACACACCCACATCACCCCGCTTCTCCTCCAGCTTCACTGGCTGCCAGTCAACTTCAGGGTTCATTTCAAGATCCTGGTTCTGGTCTATAGGGCCTTACATGGACAAGCACCATCTTACATTGGTGATCTTCTTAGTCCCTACACCCCCAGCAGGTCCCTGAGGTCCAGTGATCAAAGCCTACTGGTTGTGCAGCACCAGGCTAAAGACCAAAGGTGACAGATCATTTGCTGCTGTGGCCCCCAGACTCTGGAACTCTCTCCCCCTGAGCCTGAGATCAGTGGACTCAGTGGTCTCCTTCAAAAAGCAGCTGAAAACGTACCTGTTCAGGCTTTGGTGTTACCTTCATCACCATCCTCTCCTTATTCTGCTCTTTCTACTTATTCTCCCTTTTTTTCAGGATCCACCGATTTCTCTCTTTACTATTCATTTTCTCTCTCCCTTTCCTTACTTTTTAAATCACAATTTGTTATTTTTTGTCATTTTAAACATACTTTTCAAAAATTTAAAAAAATCTTTTTTACATTTTGAAATTTGTGTTTTGGGGAAGTGCCTCATGATTTTAACCTTGAGAGTCGCGTTCTTTACCTAATGTAGAGTATAAAAACTGCTTCAGCTCACATTCACTTTCATCCATTTATGATAATTAAGTACAATTTAACATTATTTAAAACAATTATGTCTTTATGGGTTTATAACTTAACTGAACTAAAGCTGGGAACAAAAACCGAAGTCAGGAAAAAAGGGAACAGGCAAGGAATAGCTAAGAAAACCTAGAAATATCTGAACCGAGGGAGGAACAATCGTCAGACAAGGAGCTGGTGTGCAGGGGAAGCAGACAGCAAGGGTAATTAAAACAAGTCACGGATACGGAAACAAGATAAGAGCAAGAAACAATAAGTCCAAATCATACGATTTAACTGTACAGCAGTTTATGTTTTACTGACTCATCTGAGAACATTTAGTCAGGACAAACGAGCTTTCAGGACGTGCTGTGTAATGACCAGTTCAGCATCTAGGTGCAAAAATGACACTTCCACAGCTGATTATATAGGGGCAGGTGTGTGTGTGTGTGTGTGTGTGTGTGTGTGTGTGTGTGTGTGTGTGTGTGTGTGTCTTCCCCAGAGACACAGTGGGAGTGTGGGAACTGGGAGTGGAGCTAAAATGAGACATGGGCACAGACATTTTTATAAATGGGGTCAGGATCCGTAGTGGAGATGGAGCCAGGCCAAGATAGTAGAAGCTAACACACACACACACACACACACACACGAAAATGTAATACTGTGTCAAACAAGCTCTTTATGACATTTCAGCTTTTTAGTATTGGGCCTCTATTCTGGTTTATTGACACTCCTAAGGTAAATGACACTGAAGTGAAGACATTACCTGGACTTCCTTCTGGTTTGTCTTTTTTTTTTTTTTTTAACAAGGGTTAAAAGTGAATGCGTTACCCAGGTGTCCCTGCTGCAGTTTCAAACCTGCATGTCTTTTGTTTCTCAAGAGGATTTTGTTGTTCTTTTCTGGAGGTCGGCAGCTCTGAGACAATCAGCAGGTGGAAGAAAAGTCTGAGCTGATTTTAACTCAGGGATGGCAGACTGGAGCCTTCTGGGAAACTTTCTGGAGGAAGTACAGGAGCACTCTACCTCCGTTGGCAAAGTATGACACAAACATACAAAAACACACAATATGATTTCACATCAGGCACCAGACAGACTTCCTCCGAACATGCCAATATTAGAACTTTAATGTTTTTCCACATCCTCATGTTTATGTCCCAAAACAAAGTTTACATCTCCTGTAGCCGTCAGGTTTATGTTTAAACTAATCTGATTACTTAGTTGTTTAGTAAGTACAGAAATGTTTGTCTTAGTTTAATAAAAGAACAAGTTGGCGACATTTGATTCAAATAGTAAAATAAGCTCTCTGGTTATCACTGAAAACGGAGTCAAAAAAGAAAAACTTAGTCCTTTTCTAATTATAAATTGGTAAATGGCCTGTATTTGATGTAACACGCTCTAGAGTCCTACAACCCCCCAAGGCCTTTTACAACACAATCAGCCATTCACTCATTCATTCACACACTGGTGGTGATGAGCTACATGGTAGCCACAGCTGCCCTGGGACTCACTGACAGAGGTGAGGCTGCCATACACAGGCGTCACCGGTCCCTCCGACCACCACCAGCAGGCATTGTGGATTAAGTGTCTTGCCGAAGAACACGACAGTGACAGACTGAGTGGGGATCTAACCTGCAACCTTCCAATTGCGGGGCGGAAATGAAGTAAAAATGACTTCCTGTGGTAAAATTTGGTTACTTAATCTGGCAACCACTTTAAACAGCTCGAGTTTTTTGCCGGCTGCATCAGATTACAATTGTGGGCGCTGCAGTGTTAGAGTTCAGGAGACACGGTGTCTGTACAGGATCTGCTCGGGTGCAGGATCGGCTCGGGGTCCCTCAACTGCCGATGACGTCAAAGTAGTTGATTGGCTGAACATGAAGCTTACAGAAGTGACGTTATCACGTTATGATTTTGATTGGTCAGAACAAATTTGCGGTCGTAGTCTTAGCGGTTGTAGTCCTGTAGTCCAAAGATCAACACTTTTTGGAGAAAATATGTTTGAATTTCTAAAGGAAATGTAAAATATAAGCAAATGATAAACGGTGGCCCTCAAAAGCTCTTGATGTTGATGAAATGGGGCAAAATAAACTATAAGAACTTTATTAAAAGACACCAAGCAATATTTTGGGTCAAATAATGTATTTAGATAACAACTAAGGTAATATACAGACGAATTCCACATTAATACAAACAGATGTGGCTTCACAAATAAGAACTGTTCTATTTTTTGTCAGTCCGATGTTGGTTTTATGCAGTTTCACATTCTTTACAAAACAAAGATAATACGGTGTTTTATTAACTAATTACAATTATAAAGAAAACATTTAGGTGTTACAAACAAGAATTTATTAACAAAACTGCTGATGTCTTTCCAAAACGTATGTGTGAAAGCCGAGTAGATTTGCAGTAATGTGACATCATCTGCAGTCGAAGGACCCCGAGCAGGTCCTGCACCCGAGCAGATCCTGTACTGACACCGGCACTTCCACACACAGCAGTTACATCCCTCCTTCTTTTGTTTTGAAAGGAGACAAATGACAATCCAGCAGCCAGCTGGATATGAAATATTTCAGTATAACCGTCCTTCCAAAATGATTGAAACATTAGACTCTTTTGGAGTTTTCTCACTGTAAAATTCTCACTGTATTCTAATGTACTGCACCTTTAATTACTCTGCCACTGTTGTTCCCAATTCTCTCTATGTGTCTGATTTGCTCCTTTAGCTCATTTTAATGTCTTTTTAATACTTGCAGCAGAACTGAAGGAAAAGAAAAGCTTATTTTGTGTTACCATATTTGATCATGTTGTTGTTTTTAGAGGGTTTAATGTGGTTTTTTGGGTTGATTTTGGCTCCAGGTGTGGCTAACCGTCCTGTTTATCTTCCGGATCCTGGTACTCGGGACAGCGGCCGAGTCCTCATGGGGGGACGAGCAGGAAGACTTTAACTGTGACACAGAGCAGCCTGGCTGTGAGAACGTCTGTTACGATCGAGCTTTCCCTATAGCACATATACGGTACTGGGTAAGAAACCATACTACTGGATTCTGTGTCACATGACCAAAACAAACTACACTGATAAAAATGTTACTTTGAACCAACTTAAAACAATTTCTGTAATTTGTTACAGGTCAGTTTATTAGTTATGATGACATTTTAATTCCAATTTGACTGAAATAGTATATTTTCATTTAAATTAAGTCAAAATATTTTTTTCTTCCAGAATAATAAATGTATATTGAAACAAACAAAAAAATATAATTTAAACCTTAAACTTATTTCATTTTAGTTCACTTTATTTTTTATTTAATTTCAACTAAATGTCTCACATTGATTACACCTGATAGTTTGATTACGTACAATTGTTCTTTGGACTAAATTATTTGTAACACTAATTTGTTACATATAATTTTATGAAGTTATTTTAACTTATATATTTCAGTCAGTACAACAAAAGGCCAATTCATACTTACACAAAATTGGAGATTTGTTTTGTACGTCCTCATTCAAAATGTTACAGAATAAATATTTACAAAAATACATTTTAATCCATACAATTTACCACAAAATGTACAGGTTCAGAAAACATTGGATTTATTCTTCATAAAATCTAGATTTTCTTGCTAAAAAAGACAAATTCTCCTTTGAAAGACAATGTTTATTATGGTGCATTTTTTATTCAAACCCATAAACAGCTAGCACTGACGTTTTCTACAGAAAGTGTAAACACCATAAAATAGGATGCCTGACTTTGTTTTTGAACAGTCAACCTTGTCTTGCTCTCTTTTTCCAGCTGTAGTTAAGTGTTGTTTAAGTAAATGTTGCTATAGGAAACTCTCTTGGCCACATCTGGGTTCTTATGGAGACAGAGCTGGAGGTTGGGGATAAGAGTTCGGTGTCATCTGAATGTAAAGAAAAAGGCTGTCAGGTTATCAGCTAGAATCAGTTATGGGGATGACTCTGACAGCTGCCAAATCATCAAGTTCTTCAATAGTGCATCTCCAAAGTCTTTGTCTTGGTTAAAATCTTCTTTTCTTCTGTGAAGCAAAGAGACTAAGGCCTAGTCCACACGTAGCCGTTTTTTTAAACGAATATCCGCCCCTCCAAAAACTTGCATCCACACCACCTCGTTTTTAAAAAAAACTCTGTCCACACGTACCCGGATAAATACGTTGTTAAGGACATGCCAGACCTGTAGGCGGCAGTACTTCCCCCATTCTTAACCTCATCCTTCGTCTGTGGTCTTGTGCAAGGAGCAGTAGTTCCGCTTGCAAAAACAAACAAGCAGAAAGCGCTTGGACAATTGATAAAGCGAGCGCAGCTCTAAGAGCATCCATGCTGTCAGCTAGTGTAAACACAGGTCGCACACGTGATGTCAGCATTTTTTTGTCGCGGAAAGTGGCGTTGCTGACCTTAAAATTCCGGTTTTGTCCATCCACACGCAGACACCCAAAACGGAGAAAACGCAGATCTTCACTTTGGCCGGAGTTTTTAAAAAGATCCATTTTCGTGTGAAAAAACTCAGTTTTTGTGTGGATGACAGGCCAAAACGTAGAAAAATATCTACGTTTTGGCAGATCCCTGGCTACATTTGGACAGGGCCTTAGATAAGATGGGTTCTCTGTGAGGGAGCTTGAGGAGCGAATGTTGTTATGATTTCGTTATCTCTGTCAGAGCTGCAGGCTCTGAGTTCCAGCTGGTGGGATGGAGGCAGGCTGATTCATAAGGAATGAAATGCTGTCTCGTGTCTCCTTTTTGACCAGATGTTGAATGGTCTAACAGTACCTAAAAACTGACCATTGCTGGACATTACACCAGATACTGACTGGTTTTCTACACCAGTAATAGTGGTTTACACACATCATACATAACAAACATCACAGTTTAAAAATGTGTTTGAGTAAACAACTAGCCTTTGGACAGGTGTCTATACTGATAACGAGTTCCAACTGGTGACTTACAGATAACAACAAGTGGAGGCCAGAGGAGCCTCTTACAGAAGATCATGTTTACAGGCAGTTTAACTTTTTTCATTTCCTATTATTTATGGTAAATGGCCTGTATTTGTATAGCGCCTTCTTAGGGTTCTACAACCCCCCAAGGCGCTTCACAACACAACCAGTCATTCACCCATTCACACGCTGGTGGGGATGAGCTACAATGTAGCTACAGCTGCCCTGGGGCGCACTGACAGAGGCGAGGCTGCCAAGCACTGGTGCCACTGGTCCTTCCGACCACCACCAGCAGGCAAGGTGGGTAGAGTGTTTTGCCCAAGGACACAACAGTTTAATCTGTTTCATTTAACCTACGGAATAATTCCAGCTTGCATTTTTGGGAATAGCTCTGGGAAAATGACACAGAAGGAAAATGACTTCTCCTGAGCTTTTCTTTCACTTTGCTCCTCTCATACCCCAGTCATCTAAGGCAGCAGGCTGTTGGTTTAGTCCTGTTAAAATAGAGTTTTCCTTTCTGCTGTGCTGCTCAGACTCAGTTCCTTATGTCAGGGCTCTCCAACCCTAGTCCTTCAGGATCACACCAGCATGTTTTAGTTGTTTTCCTGCTCCAACACAGCTGACCAAATGGTTTAATCACTTGTTCAGCAGCTCTGCACAAGCCTTTTAATCACCACTGATTCAAATCAGGTGTGCTGATGCATGGAATTAACTAAAACATGCTGGACAGAGGCTCTAGAGGACCTGGATTAGACACCCCTGTTTTTGTTTTTTATTGTGCAAATTTGACCAACTAACATTTATAATCTAACAACGTTCACTAGCCTGAATCAGGACCTGGTATGATTTAAGTTGTGTTGCTTTTATTAAAGTGCTATCAGATAACATATCATGAACCGGTTTTTTAAACTACTAATTTGAATATTAAAATAAAGTAAAATAAAATAAGCTGTTGAAAACAATACAGTGTGGTGCAGTACATGATAAAATATGATACAATGTTGTGACACAATGAAACAACACATTGTAATGTTAAGGTATTTCCCAATTTTGTTGTTTTTTTAGTCTGGTTTAAAATTATTTGTTTTATTTCTAACTTATTATTGAAATTTTTACTTAATTATTTGCCTTTAACCCTCCCACTGTCCTAATGGGTGTGACCCCGTGAGGAAAGTTGACCATTGAGCAGGATTGATGATTTATCCCTTGGGTCCATGTGGCAGGAGTGAGGAGTGAGCACCACCTCACCCCTGCCACATGGACCTCAAGGGATAAACCATCAATCCTGCTCAATGGTCAACTTTCCTCACGGGGTCACCCATAAAGATTGTGGGAGGGCTAACTTATTATTTCAAAACAGTCTGATTGGTGAAGCGAGATGATTTTCTGGGCAAGCAAAGACATATCTTATCTTATCTAATGCAATATGACATGGTATGAACAGGGGTGTCAAACTTAAATTCACACTGGGCTGAATTGAGAAACTGGGATGAAGTTATGGGCCAAACTCAATGCTTTTTGAAAAAGTGACCTCAAATGTGCACATTGTCCTTTATCTACAGATAAGTACGGCCGAACCTTTTCATTTGGAAACAACTCATTTTTGCAGTAACACTGAATGTGGAATAACCAAATTACACACGAGCAAATCAATTTTAAATAAAACACACATCAGCGGTATTCATTATTTATGTCTGTTTTATTATTTTTATTCCTTAAATTGTGTAATTATACAGCATTTTTTTAATATTTTGAATGTTTTAGGTATTTCTGTATTTTTCTTGTTACTCTTTACTCTTGTTTTCTTGCTCTCCTTTTGTTGCTCCTGTAATGAATGTCATTGCTGATGTGACACCAATGGATTTTCTATTCTATTCATCTATCTGTAGTTTTTCCAGTTCCTGTTTTAAAGTAGGTTAAATATTATTTCACAAGCCAACAACAAAAAAGCTGTATTTCTCTTAAATGAAAATGTAATGTAGTGGGATTAGTTCACCTGCCACCAAGTAACTGGAGGACCTGTCACCGGTGGAGGTGCTGATATAAATAGAGCCTGGGGTGGTGCTGGTGCTCTCTCTGCTTTGGCTCAACTTCTGCTTCCGCTTGCCCGGTGAGGTGCTTTTGTGTACGGGACTCCTGTGTGTCAGACTGAATTGTGGCAGGTGGTCCACCCTGAGACACTGAAGGCTTCTCTTTATCCTAGGTGCTTCATAAAATTGATCCAGGACATTGTGTGTCTCCTCAGTTCTGCTACTCTTCTGCTCTGTTCTGCCATTTGTTCGCTTTAGTTGCTGCTGCTGCGCTCACCTGTTCCAGCCAGACTCCTGCTTCTCTGGGGTTGGGCTCTGAGCTGAGGAAGGAGTTCATCATTGAGACTCCTGTGTTGTTCTGTTCATCTTCATCACAGACACCAGTTGCTCACATAGATGTGTGCTGCTGAACATGGAGTGTTATGGCTGATCACCAGGGCTGGGTGATTGTGGCTCCTGCATCCAAAGTGGACAGGCTGGTGGCCATAACAGAAAGCATTTGAACAGCTAGACCACGCAGTTGTGCCAGTGTGTCAGGGAGAAGAGATAAAAACTACAGCAGCCAGAGTCACACTGACTTGAGCGTGTCGCTAAACTGAAGTTAAATTATCTCAGTCTGGATGTTGGTTGGTGCTCTTTCTATGTCAGCCGAGAACAGATTAATGAGTAGTTAAAATCCATTTCTGGGCTTCAAAGTCGGCAAACTGCTGAGCAAACTCAGCGCTGAGTTAGAGGAATGTTCTCAGTTTATCTGACGCCAAGTAGTAGCGTGGATGCTAATGAATGTAAACAGAAAGGAGGGGGCACTTCGACAGATGCGCCAACACCACAAAGCACTGTAGGATGTGTAGTCTTTGCGGCAAAGTCAGCCGATGGGGCAGTTTTAACATATTTTTGATATTTGATCTCATGGACCAAATAAAAATAGGCCACAGACCTGAGTTTGACACCTGTGCAATAGGACATAATACAGTTGTTATGACACAGTGTTATGCAATACAAACTGATACAATACACTGCTTGGCCAAAAACAGGTCAACACGAAACAGAAAGGGTCACATTTAATTAAACCACCTTTAGCTTTGATTACGGCACACATTCTCCGTTGCATTGTTTCAATAAGCTTGTGCAGTGTCACCAGATTTATTTCCAACCACTGTTGCATTCATGTTTCACCAAGATCTTGCATTGATGATGGTAGAGTCTGACCGCTGCACAAAGCTTTCTCCAGCACATCCCGAAGGTTCTCAATGGGGTTAAGGTCTGGACTCTGTGGTGGCCAATCCATGAGTGAAAATGATGTCTCACCCCAGTTTCACACTGAAAGCATCTGCGGCATGGAATTGCAGCAGAACGTCACTGCGTCAATAGACTCCATTACTGTATAATCTATGGAGTGTTTCACACAGTCAGCGATGCGGTAATTTCTAGGCGCGTCCCAGAAGCGGCACAACGCACTTAGGATCGGGTTCTACATAATTTTGCCGCGTGCCGCGTCTGGGATGCGTCAATATCCGCAGTTAACGCAGGGCTAGACAGGAAATCACATATGGTTTCAGTGTAAAATCACAGGTAAATTTCAAAATAAAAGTACTGCAGCAATGCTATTTCATATGTATAAAGCTTACGTGTGACCTAACGGCTTATGTACTGACAGCATTGTTCCAGAAGTGCATCTGTGTTTTTTTTCATGGCTTTAATCCTAGCAGTGTAGAGGAGCAACGTCATATAACCCCGGGTTTCCACGGGAGCCGTCAGCAGCACGTTACTGCAGCAGCACGTCTAGCTGCTGCTTGGCCCTTCCCACGAGACGCGACGCAGCAGAGGAGCAGCTGTCACCGACAGGGCACGAAATCACACGAGTGACTTCGTCAGTAAACACAAGAACAAGCAGGAGAAAACTACAACATGGCTCCAAAATGTTTGTGTTTTTATATTCTGTCCGTTTTATAATCGCCAATACGGACCTGAAAAACAAAGGAGACCGCTAGCTAGGTGATAACTTCTCACGGGGACGCACAGTTAGTAACCTTTTTTAAAGTAAAGCGACCAGAAGGCAGTACGTTCTTTATTCTGAAAATCTCGGGAGCTTCTCTCCATTTCCGCGTCCGATTTCCTGTCTTTCCTTCCCCAAAAATGTCGAACTTGACCCGTTTCAGAGGCGTCGCGCGTAGGAAATAGAACCGGCGCGTAAAGGCCGCGACATGCTGCTCCTGAGACGCGGCCGACTCGCGCTGCTGACGGCTGCTGACGGCTCCTGTGGAAAAGGTTCTGTTGACCACAGCCGTTCCTATCAGCAGCTATGACGTGCTGCTGCAGTAACGTGCTGCTGACGGCTGCTGTGGAAAGCCGGGGTTAGACACAAAGTAGTGTCATGTTGAGGGGATGGTTAGGACCCAAAATGCAGATTACCCAGACGACAAAAGGCAGGAGTTGATATAAAGTAAAAATCCTTTTATTGCAGGATGAAGAAAGTAAATCCAAAAGGCAGCGAGCCAAAAATCCAAAAGTCCTGAGATCCAGGACACCGAAAGCTCACATGGAGCACAAAAGCTGAGAACTAGAACTAAAGCTTACTTAGAGCACACAAACCTGGGACAAGACACAAAGCTCACACAGAGCACCAAAAACAATGTTGACAAACAACAATGGACCGACAAGACACTGAGACAAGACAGGGCTTATATACACTGGGGCATAATGGGAGGCAGATGAGCTGCAGGTGTGTGGGGAGAGGACCAGGTGAAAGCAATACTTAATCAGGGAGGGAACTCACATGACCTAAGAGTAAAACCTAAAAACAAGAAAAGCAACCACATACAGTAACTAACATTCTAAATGGAAGGAGAACTACAAAGACTGGTGGGACAAAACATATAAAAGAGACTAATACAATGAAAAGCTGAAACTATAAACAGCAGAGGGGTGACTGGAGAAGACTAAAGGAACACAGGACCTGAGAGATATATCTGGACGGCTGAAGACCAGGGGACACATGAGGAACACAAAGAGACAGACACAGACCATGACAAGCAGCAATATCAAACGTGATTTTCTTCTTTTGGTTTTAATGGCGGATTACATAAACAATCCGTGACCTGAAGTCTCGAGGGATTGTGTGATCTCGTAAGTCCAGCGAAGAGCACAGCGAGGAAGCCGCGCCGCTGCCAAGACTCTCCGTCTGCTGCCGTTTCGCTCTGCTGGTGCTTCCAGTGTGAAATCGGCGTCATGCTCCCTGAACCACTCTTTCACTATCTGAGCCCAATGAATTCTGGCATTATCTTCTTGGAACATACCCGTGCCATCAGGGAAGATGGAATAACCTGGTCATTCAATATATTCTGGTAGTCAGCTGACCTCATTCTTGAAGCACATCCTGTTGCTGAACCTAGACCTGACCAACTGCAGCAGCCTCAGATTGTAGCATTGCCCCCACAGGCTTGTACAGTAGGTACTAGGCATGATGGGTCCATCACTTCATCTGCCTCTCTTCTTACCCTGATGCACCATTACTCTGGAACAGGGTCCATCTGGACTCATCAGACCAGTTTTTAATAATGCGTTGGACAGTTCTTAACCCAAGTTTAGTCGTTTCTGCATCTCCTTAGATGTTTTCTCTGCTTGATGCCAATGATCTGACCCTTGGTTGCTTAAGAAATGAGAAGCACCTCATTGCACCAGTTGGAGTTCAATAACTTGTAGCTGAAAGAGAATCACTCATGCTTATCCAATAGGAAGCTCCTACCTGTTTGCTTATTTAAATCCAGGTGGTGACTTTTTTTTGGCCAGGCAGTGTAATTGCAATGACAAATTTGTTTAGAACAATGTTAAAGTCCTTTATTAATCTATGACATGAATGCTTTTGTAGAAACATACCATTGCTGTTTACTGTATAGAAACCCAGTAACCAGAAAACAGCAGATTTCATTTTACATTACCAGGTTTAAATACATGTGCTGACCTCTTTGTCAGCATCAGTAGGATGACAGATTTCACAAGTTCCTTGTCAAACTGTTGCTAGATTAGCTTGAGCAAAATCAAACCAATGTAAACTTAAGATTTCAGCAGCTGATTCTTTCATTCCTAGTTTCTTCAACACATATTGAAAATGTTCTTAGTTGTAGATCTGTCTGATATCTCCTCAGGTGCTCCAAATAGTGTTTGTGTCCACTCCGAGTCTGATATACATGGGCCACGCCATGCACACTGTTCGCAGAAAGGAGAGAAGAAGGAGCAGAGAGGAAGATGATGAAGATGGGGGAGAGGAGGAAGATCCAGGAGGAGGACACAGACATGGGAAGAATGAAGAGAAAGATGAGGAACAGGAAAAGTTTGA
This sequence comes from Nothobranchius furzeri, assembly GCF_043380555.1. Lineage (NCBI taxonomy): Eukaryota > Metazoa > Chordata > Actinopteri > Cyprinodontiformes > Nothobranchiidae > Nothobranchius > Nothobranchius furzeri. Next base: position 40,235,807 of record NC_091752.1, read on the forward strand.
AGGTTCGGCTGCTGGTCGAATTCGACTGAGAGGAGCTCTGTTGAAGACCTACATACTGAGTATACTGATTCGCAGCATCATGGAGGTAAATCTACGTTACTGTCAATTTTCACGTGACATCACATCAGCATATTGCTACCAAATAAATAAACCTTGATGCCACCTGTCTCCCATCCAGGTAGTGTTTCTGTGTCTCCAGTACTTCCTGTATGGAGTTTTTCTCAATCCTCTCTATGTCTGCAAGGTAAAAACTGACTTTTTCATTTATTTACTTTTTAAGTCTTTCTACGTGTGCCTGTAATTACTGTGCCTCATCCTTTCTCTCAGGCATGGCCATGCCCACATCCAGTGAACTGTTATGTCTCCAGACCAACAGAGAAAAACGTCTTCATCGTCTTCATGTTGGCCGTGTCGGCCGTCTCACTGGTGCTCAGCGTGCTTGAGCTCTATCATCTAGCATGGAGACACTGCTGCAGGTAGACTATAATCCTAATCTTTGGTCATAAAGCTGTCTTTGGCAACAGCAGGCACACGTCTGATGGAAGAAATGGAGACCTACAGATTTTCTTTTCATGTCCATCAAAAAGAAAGTTTGATGATTTGCAAAACTTGAAAATGTTGGTCAAACAGCTGATAATCTGTCTTAAATAGAAACATCGAACAAAAGCAGGATAGGATCCCAAACAGAGCTAACAGAAGGGGCACCATTTACATAAATTTTATTAATGAAAATGTTGCTGCTTTCTGAAAGATCCTGATAAAATGGATTTAGAAGTTTTTAAAAGGGCAGAGGCCAGTTAAGAAATGCACTGAGACTCCTTTTAAAATGATAAAAGATGCTTTAATCAAAGTTTTCTGTGGTGTTGCAAGGGTAAGCAACTCTGCTCCTCAAGGGCCAACATCCAGCATGTGTTAGTCGTTTTTCTGCTACAGCACACCTGATTCGATTACCAGCTCAGCAGGTCGCCAAGCTCTGCAGAAGCCCGTTACTCAGCTACTGATGCAAATCAGATGAGTTGACCAGAGAAACCTTTAAAATTTAGAAAACCAAATGCACATATTATTCACACTAAAGACTCTTTAAAGCTCTGATTTGCTCATTTGCTGTTGCCTGTGGATTTGATATAAATGAATGTCTTGAGAGTCGTTTCCTGTGGGAATAAAGCATGGCGCTCCTGTTTCAGGATCTAGAAGTTAGCCAGAGGAGTGGGGGGCAGAAAAAGGAAGGGTTTGGTTTCTCACTCATTGTTCATGACATTCAGATTTTACCTCTGACGGAGTCAGTGGCAGAGTCATGTTGCACTTAGCAACGACTCATCACCTGCTCTGCACAGTGATGTTTTATCTCCACAAATAACACTATAGGCTGATGAAGTTCTGCCATGTGGTGGAGTTGCTAATGCTAACGCTAGCTTCTACTCACTGAGATGTTCTCTGCAGTTTCATGGACGCTAAACCAACAATTGCCTTCCCTGTCTCGCCAATCAAGATGAATGAGTCCATGAATGTGTGTGCAGTGTGAAAGTGTGTAGATCTGTGTGTGTGTGTGTGTGTGTGTGTGTGTGTGTGTGTGTGTGTGTGTGTGTGTGTGTGTGTGTGTGTGTGTGTGTGTGTGTGTGTGTGTGTGTGTGTGTGTGTGTGTGTGAAAACAACACAAAAACAATTGTTTTTGCAATAGGACAGCTGGAATTGGTGCCAACTGCTACGTAGGTTGGTTAAAAGGTTTATCAGGCACTTTGATCTTCTAAGAGCGTGAGCTTTAATACATCAAACCTTTTTTGTACCTTTAAAAGAATTTTTTTTAAAACAGGCATTTTGATTATTTGAAATGTTTTGATACAGTGAATACGTATTTTATTTATTTATCTGTGTGTTATGTAGCTATCGCCAGCTCACGGTTCTGGTATGAGCTTTGTTTTACATGAATACACGATAGTGGAATAAAAGGTGTTTGATAACTTGAATGGATGTTTACTGAATTAATGTGAAAGTATGAAAAAGCTACAATGTGAGAATAATTCCTGAATGCAGATTAAAAAAACATCACTGTTTAATAATCAAATCATAGAACCCTGACATAAAATCGAATCAAATCGTGATTAGCAGGCTTCTGCAGAGCTTGATGACACACTGAACAGGTAATTCAACCACTGAATCAGGTGTGTTGGAGCAGGGAAACAACTGAAACATGCTGGATAGTATCCCTCGAGGAGTAGCCTGCCCCGGTGGAGTAAAAAGGAATGATAAAATGGATTCAATTTTGAATATTTTCGGGTGAAATGTTTGACCGAGCTGGTTTAAACTTTGTTTTGCAGGCATTTTTTCTTCTCTACAAAGGAGGTACCTCCAGCCAACACCTCCATGGCCCGACAGCTTTCCATGTCTGCACCTCGGCCATCTACCCCTCCTCCAGATTTCAACCAGTGTGTGACTGGGTCCTCTCCCTTCCTACAGCTCCCTTTCCCCAGCCACCGGCTGGCCACCCAGCAGAACTCGGAGAACATGGTCACAGAAAAGAACAAGATAGCTGCTGCAGTGGAGGAGGCCAGCTTCCTTCACATGAGCTGCTACTCGTCCACATGGCAGAGCGCCACAGATAATCAGATACCAGAAGGTGCATACCTGAGGTCTGATCCTAACTGCTACAGCCTTCCAGATCACGTCACCCATAACGGTGGTCCAGATGGGCTGCTAGTGAAGGACAAAAGAAGATTCAGTAAAACCAGCGGAACGAGCAGCAGAACCCGGGCGGATGATCTTTCTGTTTAACAGGAACAACCCCAAGGCGTCTGCATGAAAACACACTGAGCCTTCTGACTGTAACAGCTGGAGGAGGAGGATACTACAGATTTGTCACAAGCACTAACTTCTGTTTATTTTTGTTTTTGTTTTTTTGTTGATTTTTTTGACAAAACTTTGATTGCTGGGAAAAATTGTGGATTTTACATTAACATTTTTTTTTTTGGCTTTAGATTCAAACACCTCAGGTGTGCTGAAATTAAATTGAATTACTTTGCACTGTACTCTTCATAATGACATCTGGCTTTTCTTTCACTTTCTTGTCAAACCAAAAGCATTGCTAAACATATTTATATTGGTGAATGGTGCTGTATATTTTTCAAATCAGAGTTATTCTGAAACCAGTTAAATGGTTTTCTATGAAAAACTATCTCTAGCTACATCTCAAAGGTTACTTTACTCCATTATGGAGCCAAGATAACATCAGAGATTCTTCTGAACCCTTCAGTTTCCATTTAGGCTGCAAAAATTCCTGACGTCTGATTTTCCTATTTTGTGACTAAGGAGCTTTTTATCACGGGGCCTCTTTTATAAACGATGAAATCTTGGGAGAGGATGCACAATCACAAAAGGATAATTCACAATACGCGAGAGGATAATTTCTCACCTCGCATGCAGTATTTATCTCACATTCACACCAATAAACTCCTCGTTTGTGTTTTATCAACCCGCGAGGAGAATGTATCCAGTCAAACAGAGAAAAAAGGTCCTCTCGCACGCCAGTGAGGTTACATGCGTGGAACTGCTGATGCACACTCGCACAGTCAGCTCTGCTCCTGAGTAGATTTTTTTACTCTCTTTGCAGACGATGTGGTCCTGTTGGCTTCATCAGAACGTGATCTCCAGCTCTCACTGGAGCGGTTCGCAGCCGAGTGTGAAGCAGCTGGGATGAGAATCAGCTCCTCTAAATCCGAGACCACGGTCTTGAGTCGGAAAAGGGTAGAATGTCTTCTCCAGGTCAGGGACGAGGTCTTGTCCCAAGTGGAGGAGTTTTAGTGTCTCAGTTCCTGTTCATGAGTGATGGAAAAATGCATACGTAGATTGAAAAGGAGAATGGAGCTGTATCCGCAGTGATGCGGTTATTGTGCAGGTCTGTTGTGGTGAAGAGAGAGCTGAGCCAGAAGGCAAAGCTCTCAGTTTACCGGTCGAGCTACTTTCCTACCCTCACCTATGGTCATGAGCTTAAGTGACCGAAAGAACGAGGTCGCGGATACGAGTGGCTGAAGTTAGTTTTCTGAAGGGTGGCTGGGCTCTCCCTTAGAGAAAGGGTGAGAAGCTTGGTCCTCCAGGAGGGGCTTGGAGTAGATCTGCTGCTCCTCCACATCGAGAGGAGCCAGTTGAGATGGCTTGGGGATCTAGTTAGAATGTATAGTGTATGTATAGGATGTATAGTCTGGCTCTGGCCACAGAACGTTGTGGTGTGGAATCTAGGGTTTTCTTTTTTTCTGCATGTAATTGGACAGCGTGACAACTAATCGGAGCAACATGACACATTTATCACTATGGCATAAAGTCAACGGGGCAGTCTGCCATACACCGTTAGAAAGCAAAGAAATACATTTTTAAATTAAATTATTTAAGTACCTCTATCTCCTCACGTCTCAAAGAATATCCCAAATCAAAACCTTCCAAAGTTAGCATCAAGTTGACACCATTCCTGAGCCAATGCCATTTTTGTAGTTTTTGTCCATCACAGTCCTAGTGTTTGTCCTGTTGGGAATATGTTTTACCCAGGACATGAAAGAATCACAGACGGAAACGATGGTAAGTAAATAACAAATAATATTTTTTAAGAACGGTGTGTAACTGAAAACGCTGCTCCAAACGGGAGCAGGAGGGACCGAGATCTAGAACGGGAAAGCAAACTGGTGTTAGAATCACGAAACCCTGGAACCAGAGAACCAGAACTGGAATTGTTTGGAGAGTTATTCTTACTGCAGATGATCGGTCTTGGCGAGGCAGGGCTGGGTCTTTGGGGCCAGGTGGGGAGAGGCAAGCAGCAGAGAATGATGATCCAGGACGGGATGAGGAAACAGGTTGCGAGGCAGACAGTGAGGCAGGTTATGGTGCAGGTCCGGAGGCTGGTGGTTAGGCAGGCTGGGAAGCGGGCAGGACGACAGGTGGGCGGCGGAGAGTGAGGAGACCAGGCGGACGGTGAGCGACGTGATGTTGGAACAACAACTCCAGACGGCGGTGGAGAATTCCTGAGAACAGACGAGCAGGAACCTTCAGGACTCGGTAGATCGGGGCTGAACTGAAACGGGCAGACAAGATTAAAACTGAACATCAAACTAAACTGCGACTGGCTAGTGTTTACCCAAGATGCGAGTATCAACTGGCACTGGAGTTGTGTCACACCGCTCCTTTAGTACCCCTGGCCCTCTGACCAGGGAGATCAGGAACAGCTGGCTCTCCGACACGCCCACCTGTTAACACAGAACTTGGACAACTGCAGTGTATTAAGTGAAAGGAATAGTGAGCAGGGCAGACCGTGACAGTGTTAAGCTCACCCAACAGAGTGCTTTGATTGGCAAGACACAAAATTGGTCAGCCCGGTGGTAGACCTGCTGGGGAACAGTGTAGCATGGCTAGACCAACCTGCAGAGCTACATCTTTTAGAGACTGTTAAGATTTCTAGGCTACGTAACTGTCCTTTAACCCAAGTAGAAAGCCTAATGTTACATATTACATCTTTTGTCTGTCCATCTGTTTGTCACTAACACTTTCAAAAGAAAGGAAGCTAATTCATTATGAAGCAAATCTGTTATCAAAATATTATACTTAAATCATCTTTTTATTTTCATTTAATCTATAGGGAGCCTAAGCCACGCCCATCTACTTCCAGACCACCGGAAGAACAAAAAAATGTATGCAAATCAAAGAGGCTAAAAACGCTATTTTCTAATTCCGCTTGTTATGTTCCATGGATTTCACATATGATGTCGACCAATTTTAAATACGCATTTTGATACCAAGAAAGTGCTTATTTTTGAATGGGGGAAATGTTATTTTAGGTTTTGTGTGAAAATAAGTCTAGGACTACAAATGCGCATCACAAAAGTGACGTCATCGAACCAGACAAGGAAAAAAACAGGGAAAATGGCTGTAAGATAGCGAACTTAATATCCTTCCTTCAGGAGGAAAAAACACCATGAATCTAGACATTTGTTAAAGAGCAAGTCACCCCGAAATCAATTTTTTTTCCTGATAAACTATATAAATGCGTGTCTAAACGGGCTGCAGACACGTGCAGTCAATAGTTTTGCCCTTTAGTGCATTTTTGTTAAAATTTTCATTTTCTGCCTAAAACTGTCAGTGTTGTGCCATTGTCAGGTAAAAACTCTGCACAGAATTTGAATTTAAAACTGCCATCGCTATTGGCTAAGAGGTACCCTAGAATGTTATATGGTACGATATGATGTCACAATGTTGTTGCGAGCCTGTGTGTGTGTGTGTGTGTGTGTGTGTGTGTGTGTGTGTGTGTGTGTGTGTGTGTGTGTGTGTGTGTGTGTGTGTGTATTTGTTAGCGGCTCAGCCCTCTCAGTCTGCTAGGCAACAGCATTTGTTGCATTTTTCAAACAGGAAGTGAGAGTGGAGTAATACTCTGGTAGGGGGTGACTAGCTCTTTAAGTAGCAGGTATGCTTGGGGAGAGGAGATTATGTGGTGATGCCATATATGTGATGTGCCGATGTCTGATATGTAGTCTTTCTAATTACAAACTTTTACAAGCTGATAAATCTCAAAGTATATGACTGGCATGGTCAAAACACCCATCATTAGTATTCATTTAAATTGCAGTACACCATCCAGGCCGTAAGGCAAAGCAAAGTAGAAAATAGCTCTTTTAACCCTGTTGACTTGCTTTCATTTTTTCTTTCTTCCACGGACCCATAAGCCGACCGGAAGGGAAGGAGACTTAGGCTCCATATGAGGAAAAAAGGATAACTATTAGAAAATTCAATTCAAATCAGAAGATATTTTATTAATCCCAGAGGGAAATTAGAGTTTCAGTACACACAATTCTGAGATCAGACATACATAGGCAAGACACATGACAAGAATTGGTGACTGTGGTCATTTGCAACCCGAGTCGCACTCAAAAAAATTCTTAAGACTTTGGTCATACATAACAATTTAAAACTAAATGACTGATGTAGGTTTTTAATTAGTTTTCTATAGTTATTAACTGGCCTGTTGGGGGGTAGGGTTGGTATATTTTCGTGTTTGAATGATTTTTATCTTTGCTGATTTTTCTTATTAATGGAGATGTTTGTTTGAATGTTTTGTATGTTCTTTTTCTTACACTGCATATGTACTATTGTAAATGTTTTAAATGATGCGGACCCCAGGAAGAATAGTCTTCACTATGGTGACGACTAATGGGGATCCTTAAATAAACAAATAAACCTTAAAGAGCAAGTCAACCCCTACCAGATTCTTAACTCCCAAAATGGGGTGGGGGGGGGGGTGGGGGGGGGGTGGGGGTGGGTGGGTTTTCGTTTCAGCCTCAGAGGCTCAAGGGCACCAGATTCAGATAAGAAATTGTTTTGGGGCCAGACAGAGATAATTTCTTCTCTGTCTTAAAGTTCAGCTGGTCCTCAACCTCTGAAAATCCAATAATGGCGTAAATTAATCAATCCCAATCCGTGCTGATACGTCCACTCGTTGCTTGGTCGCATCAATCTTTTGTGTCAATGTATGAATCTCAGCCAAAGTTCCAAGCTTACAACTCATCTCGACAATTATATGAGTCTGTGCATTCACAGCGCGGTGTAATCCATCCCTGAGCTCGGGGAAAGAGCCAATATTCCTCGACAGCTCGTTATTTTTCCGGTAAACCAGGTAACCTCCCAGGCCAAAAAGCAGGAAACCTGACACCAACACCACGAATGTCCATACGTCTTCAGAATCCTCTACAGACATTTGGGAGAGGCAGATCAAGTTCCACTGTTTCCAGGAGTCCATGATATGCCCAACTGGATCTGTCCCAGAGGGGCACCCGGGAGCCCCTTCTCCCGTTCTCATCGTTGAGAAAATTTTGTCAATCGCATTGAGAGAACAGCTGACCAGGTCCATTTTTAATAATTTCCAGTTTCCAGAAAAAATGTAGAAGCGTCGTACACCCAAAGACAGACAAAGAGCCTTAGGGATAAGATAGGAGGAGAGGAGGAAAAAAGTGTCTGTACTCTCCAAGAGCCTGAAACTTCACTACAATAGCCACAATATATATCTTATAATTGTGAGTTCTCCCTCATAATTATTACTTATCTCATAAATATGAAGTATTTCCCTTATTATTATTATTATTATTATTATTATTATTATTATAACATAATTGTGTTGTGAATATGCCTTAACTTACAATTATGATTTTCAAATTAGTTGAAAGACATAATTAAAATAATATTCACAATAATAAGCATCTTACATGAAACAGTAGAAAACAAGTCCTCATTGAAGGTTTGATGAATTTAACTTTGCTTTTCTTTAGAACCAGTTTTCACAGACAAAAGGTGTGGTGTCTACCAACCACTAACATTTTTAAACAACAATCTTAGTTCTCCATTTCTTTGGTATGAAGAATGGTTTCACTACAGAAAGAGAATACTCCAGTCATTTATGCTGTCTGTCTTGCTCATCCGGTGAGTTTATCCCATGCAGCCCCTTATGCTCTGTTGTCTTAAACAAGTTGGCAATTTCTTGTTGTGAAATCATCAAATCTTAGTGTGGAGACGGGAGTTTTTGCAGAGAGGCACTTTAATTTGCCAAAATAGTTTATTTTGTAGGGTCCGCTCACACACACTAAATCTATTACGAGCTTGCACCAGTTTTTAAATATATTGTCAAGATTATTTATCATCAATATTAATGCAAGTCATCAACATGTGAAAACCCATACATTAGAATAAATATTTTAGAATACAGCCAAAGCTCATTCCCATCCAATGGTTCAATTAAATATCAATTGCTAGGAAAATAAATATATAAGTCAAATTGGAGGGTGGAAAGACAAAACATTCTCCTTAAAAGAGGAAAAACTAACAATACAATAAATGAATGCATACATATAAAATGTTGGTACAACTGTTTTCATTGAGTTAAAACAAAGATTTACCACACTTTAAAAATTTCCTTCAAGGTCTGCACTTGATTGCTGAATAAATGTTGACGTCAGGTATGAGCAAGTTATTGTAAGATCAGAACACACATGTGGGAGGAGGAATCATTGTACTATTTAAGTCCATAAGCCCATTAATCAGACATAATCACATCCCCAGTGTTAGAGGAACTTAGAGATGTATGTAGGTAGGTTATTATTTACAGTTTGGAAAGGATCCCAGCACGCATCATGCAGAATTGCTTTGCACCACATTTTATCTGCAACATTAAAGGGACACTTTTTAAAACTACAGGAGCAATTTCAAAGTAAAGTCAAACAAATGTGAATAAATGTAAAGGTAATAAGAGTAGGACTTGATTTAGAATGTAATCTAATAAAATACTTTGTAATTAATTAAAATTGATTAATTTCATTTTATTTGTTCAAGACAAACTGCCCCCAAGATATTTTTAAATTAAAAATAATGTTAGTGAGGCACAGCTGACATACCCACACTTTGATGAGTATATTTCTGTAACCACAATGTCTATTTGATTACTTTGGTCTCGTTAAAAAGATTTTTGAGATTTGTTGGTGTCATGAGCCGGGGTGAGTACTCTGCCATCTTCTCACCATCTGTGAGTTTTTTGCCAACAGGAGAGGGAGCGCAGCTGATCCTCATCAGCCTGATCAGCGGGACGGCTTTAAAAGGAGGACGGTTATCCAGATACGACGCCGGATGATTAACTACTGCCTGGTAGTCTCTAGCTCCTAGTAACTTTGAAACCTTGTCTTGTCTAGTAACTTTTGGAACTCGTTTTTATCTGAACTCGTTGTGCTTGATACCTACCTTCAGACTCCCTTCTCCTCCGGATTTGCTCCCGACTTGGAAACATCAGGAGACTCACCGGTTTGCTGCCTGGATACCAACTCCGCTCTGCCGTCCCGCTCTCCACCATGCTCACGCTCCCTCTCCGCTACCTCATCCTCGTCCTCCTCATCCGTCTACCCTTCCACCTGGAATTTACTATTCACCTCTGGATATCACCCCGGCTCAACTCCCCTCCACTTTCACCCCGAACTTCCGCATAGTAAGTTCTGCCTACAAATCTCTCTTAACTGCAACTCCCGTTACTCACCTCTGGTTCTCCTCAGTTGCCGCTTCCTGGTTTACCCTTCGCTGGATCATCAGTGTGCCCTCAGTTCTCCTCATCATTAAGAAATAAATTATTATCTATCTTTACCTCAACTCGTGTCTGATTCTGTCTTGGGTTAGACACTTACCCCAGATCATGACAGTTGGAGTGTGTAAATATTAGTATGTGTGTTGTTGATGAAGTGTAAATGGACATGGAACATTGCAAATGTTGTGTAATGAAGTAAACAGCACTGCTAATACACATAGAGATGTAGTGCAGAGTTCAGGGGAAGTTCTGCTGTGAGTTACAAGATGAATGCTGCTGCTCATCCCTCCTGCTATAATAAAGTTAAAATAGATAAAGTTACTGCCTGCCTGCTTTCTACCTACTAAACATGTCATGTCTTGTGTTCTGTCCATATCGTCTTATGTTCTATTTCCCCTCTACCTTGTCTCCCCAGCATTTATTTTAGGGGATTTTAACACCCAGACTTCACAGGCTCAATCTCAGATACTCACAAGGTTCTGCTAAAACTGTCATGCTGAGAACGCAGGAGGATTGGACCCAAAATGCAGAACACAACACAACTCAAGGCTGGAGCAGAAATAATACTCCTTTTATTAGGATGATAAACTCAAAAACAAAAACTGCAGGACTCTAAGTGAAAAATCTAAAGTACTAAAGACAAAAACAAAAGCTCACTCATGAGCCAGAATCTGTATCTAGAGAGGACAAAGCAACGCTGACACAAGACAATGGACCGACAAACACTAATAGACACAGACAGGGTTATATACATGGGGCTGGGTGATTAGGAGAAGAGCAGCAGAAGTGTGGGGAATGGGCACAGGTGAAACTACTGAACAGTTGGAAGAAGCAGAAATAAGCAGGGGAGAAAACCATATCTAAATCCTGTAAACCAAGGGTACCAAAATAACCCCAAATTAAACTTAAACATTGTAGAACAAAGACACTGGGAAATCTAAAAATAAGTAAACGAAGTATCTAGGTGGGGAAGGGAACACACTAAAGGAGACTAAAGAACAGAAATTCTAAACCTATAGAGAACTGCAGTGGAGAGACTAGGAGAACATAAGGGAAACCTGGAGGGAGCTGGGGACAAAAAGGGCTGGGGACTACAAGGACACAGAACCTGAGGGGACACCTGGAGGGGGCTGGGGACCATAGGGACACAGAACATGACAAAAACATCTAGCTTCCATTCCATAATTTCTTTCGTCATCTGTTATCTGTACAACCATCATTCCATTCATACTTTGTCATGTACAATCATTTAGTTTAGGAAAATAGAATGAAAATATTTTTTATAACAATATTCTTCTGCGTTCTATACAATTTGTAAAAAAAATGTTTTAACTATCTAGAAATTGAAAATAAAGAAAAGTTAATTTGGAATCATCTCAACAGTTAGCAGATTTAATTGCTTGTTACTGTAATGAACTTAGTTGTCACAGATCTTCAGAAACCCACGGCATGACAACATCAAAGTCAGCCAAGTCTGTACGTTATGTTTAGACATAAATTATATCCATGCACTCACACTTACACACACACACACACACACACACACACACACACACACACACACACACACACACACACACACACACACAACAGAACCTGGGTAACTTGAAACAGAGAACACCTTACTTAGAGGAAAAATCATCGTCCTATCGAAGGCAAAGATTGAACCAGAGGATCGACTAGCTTAGGTAGAGGTGGAACAGTATTATTTGGCACTACAGGCGGCAGACTCCTGGTTAGACGGCTCCCCAAATGGTGGAGCGAGTCCCCCAAGGGAACCAATCATGCGGAGAAGTGACGGAATAGTGCATACGCCAACCCAATCGACAAACAGCAGTTGAAGCATGTAGTGAGGAAAATGACAGAGTCTGAGGAGGACCAGGAGTAGGTCACAGGCTGAAAGCTGAGGCCAGAATCTGAAGCGTGCTGACGTAATACCTTGTCTACCGCACTAACCCGAACCATGGTCAACGTAACACGTTTCACAGTAGCGGCAGAAAGAGCAAAGGAGTTGTTATCATTGAAACGAGAAAACTCTACAACAGACCTGTGTTCATCTGGATCCAAGTAAAACAGAGAGAACTCACCAACATGGACCACAGCACCACGAGGGACTGACACCCACAGAGTTTGGGATGGAAGCTCAACCCGTGTGGACACATAGTGGCTATCAAAGAAAATGTCGGCTTCAAGCGCAGGATTATTGACTAACCAGCGCCAACCAACGATAACTGCTGTAGTCTGGAGCACGTGCGTTCAGGGTGCAACTGTCACAGGGCATTTAGAATCTCTTCTCACACACACCTGTGGCTTTGTTGCACAGAAAAGGGGTACCTTGACACAGGGAGCGAAGGCCTTGAGTGAGAGAACACACACCAGATCTGGGACTAGACCGACGTCCGGCGTGTCGTCGTGGAATGCGATCACCTATGCAATTTGACGTGAGTGTCATTCACCCAGTTACCAATATTGTCCACGTCTTTCAGTCTATAGATGTTCTCTAGGGACATGATTGGTAAGTTGATGAAGAACGCTAGCTCCCTAGCAACGGGATCGACCCGAAGTGTAATAGCACTGCCTAAAGAGATAACTAGGTGAGTCTGAAGGGCAGTCACATCTCCCTTTGTAGCCCTACCAAGCGCATTTCAGACCATGTCCAGAGACACTAGGTATGGAGGAGTCCTCCCCATGAGAAGGGCGTCTATACAGGTCCTTCTCAAAGAATTAGCATTTTGTGATAAAGTTCAGTATCGTCTGTAAAGTACTGATAGACACTAGACTTTCATATATATTAGAATCATTACGCACAACTGAAATAGTTCAAGCTTTTTATTGTTTCTAATATTGATGATTCTGGCATACAGCTGATTAAAACCCAAAATTCCCATCAGTACAACGAGGACGCTCCGCAGCGTGCAACTTGAGTAGCTACCTGATCAGAGTGTTTGTTTATTGCAAGTTTTATGGTGTGTGATTGGTGAGTCAGCCAACTAAATAAAAATGTGGATGCTTAGATTGGCTGCTTTATGGCTGCTTGGTGGACTGTAATTTGTACTTGGCATCTGTCAAGAGCCTGGAGACGAAGGAAGCTCGCATTGGCAAGAGGCCCTCCCAAGGATCACCTTCAGCCGGGAGGCACTCATGAGACTTCAACCGTTCGGGAGAGGCGTTGCCCTGACGCCGCCGAGAATCCCCATGGAGCTCCGCGTCCTGGTGACAAAGTTGAGGTGCCGCAAAAGGGGCAAGAGGGGTGGAATACATTGGAGGCTTAAACGCATGAGTTTACAGGATCGACGCAAGCTGCCAGCTCTTCCGTCTATCCTGCTTGGGAATGCCCAGTTGATCAGAAACAAGTTGGATGAGTTGGAGGCCTGGATCACGACCAGGCAGGAGATTAAAAATGCCTGCCTCCTTGTCTTCACCAAATCCTGGCTCAGTGAGTCAGATCGGGATGAAGACCTGATGCGTCCAGGATATGGGGCTCCGCTGAGGCTGGATTGAGACAAGGGAGTAACCAACAAACAGCGCAGCGGTGGTGTTTGTTGCTACGTCAATAAGAGGCACTGTAAAACTATTGTTGTCCGAGAGAGGATATGTACCCCAGACATTGAACTGTTATCGATATCCCTTCGGCCTTTTTATCTGCCGCGCGAGTTCCAACAGCTGTTTTTCACAGTTGTTTACATTCATCCGTGAGCTGATGCTGTCACCGCAGCACAGCTGATAAATTACGTCATGCGCCGCCTCGACGCTATCTGCCCAGAGGCTCTGAAGTTTATTCTGGTGATTTTAAGCACTGTCGTCTTGAGGAAACTTTAAAAACCTATGAACAGTACATCACCTGTACCACAACACTCAGGAATACGACCCTGGATCTGTGTTTTGGTTCAGTGAGCGGCGTGTATAAATTACTGTCACTTCCTCCTCTTGGATCGTCCTATCATAACTGCATGTATCTTATGCCCCGCTATATTCCTGCGTTCAAGAGACTATCCCGGGAGGAGAAATCAGTGAAGTGCTGGTCAGAGGATAACATCTCAGCACTCCAATCATGCTTTGAGTGTACAGATTGGAACTGCTTTTTTAACTCATGCAAGAACATTAATGAGTTGTGCGACACAGTTTCTTCTTATATTACTTTCTGTGTTGACTCTTTGGTTCACTCAGAGACTGTTGTTATTTATCCAAATAACAGACTATGGGTAAACAAAGAGCTTAAACTAATAAGTAATAAAAAGAAAGTGGTTTATTCCTCTGGTGGCAATCACCTTGAGAAAAAAAGTAGTTTCTAGAGAAGTATGAGATGAGATCAGAAAAGCTAAATGGAAATATAAGGATAATATAGAAGAAAGGTAAAGCGGTGGTGACCTTAGGGCAGCCTGGAAGGGTATCAAATGTACAGCTTCATGTAATCACCAAAAAGAAGATAAGAAACCTATCAGTGTGAAAGGAGTACCTGATTCTGATCTGCCAAATGTTTTTAATTCCTTTTTTGGTTGGTTTGAGAGGGGGGACCTTCTTGGAAAGGTTGGGGTCTGTAAGGAATCCCTCAAACCTAGTGAGGGAATAGAAATTTCACAAGACCATGTCACTGCCTTACTTAGAGAAGTAAAGGTGGGGAAAGCTAGGGGCCCTGGCGCCATTTGTGGGCACACCCTGACCACTGTGCCACACAATTGAGCTGTGTATTTAGCAGATTGTTTCAAACATGTGTGGAAGTGGGTCAGATTCCAACTTTGTGGAAAACTTCAATTATAATCCCAATCCCAAAATTAAGTACTTCAAAGGAACTGTCTGATTTTAGACCAGTAGCACTCACATCTCTTCTGATGAAAACTTTTGAGAAAATTTTAAAATCTGAAATGTTATTTCTGACAGAGGGGAAACTTGACCCACTTCAATTTGCCTATCAGCAAAACAAGGGTGTGGAGGATGCAGGGCTTTTTGTATTGAGCACGGTCTACAGGCACCTTGATAAAATGGAGACTTGTGTAAGGCTCTTGTTTGCAGACTTTTCTTCAGCCTTTAACAAGATGCAGCCCCACATCCTGATTGAAAGACTTGCCACTGTCTTTAATTTGCCCGATCAGCTTCTTTTATTAAAGTTAAAGTTAAAGTTTTAACTTTAACAACAGGTTCTTGGCCAGGTTTTCAGACGACACTGTTTTGATGTCCTTACTTTTGGGATCTAAAATGAACCATGGCCCTGCGTTGTCAGACTTCATAGAATGGTGTGACAGTAACTACCTGGACTTGAATGTTACAAAAACCAAGGACATGGTTATTGACTTTAGACGCTCCGCACCACCCCATCTCAGCAGCAGTATCATCCACGGTGAAGTGGTTGAAGTGGTTGAGGAGTACAAATATCTTGGTTCTTGGATCGACAACGAGCTGCGGTTTGTCACAAACACAGACTCCATTTTTAAAAGAGCTCAGCAGAGAATCTATTTTTTAAGGAAATTGAATTATTTTAATGTGAATAAAAGGATTCTCTGCAACAACAAAAATAAGCTGCAGAACATTATCAAAATCTACTCTAAAATTATTGGAGCAAAGCAACGAGACTTATAGTCTCTATGGGAGGAGAGGGCACTAAAAAAGGCTTGAGGTATCTTAGGTCAGCCCCTCCATGCTCTGCACTCTGAGTTTTCACTCATGCCCTCAAGAGGTCGTTTTTATGGACCTTATCGGAAAACAAACCGTTTCGCCAACTCCTTTGTTCCATTGGCTATTGAACTGCTTAACTCTGAGTCGGGAAGGGTGGCTAAATAACATTGGCCTTTAAGTATATGCCCATTTTAGAGGGCTACTGCTCACTTATGATGTTTTCGGGATGTTGGTAGTGACACACATTGTGTGATTGTGTGATGGACTGTTTGATGGATTGTATAAGGTAGTGATCGTGTTTTTCACAATGTTGATCTTGTGGTAAGCTACAAATTAATTGCCCCTTGGGGACCAATAAAGTTTTCTGATTCTCATTCTATCTAAAAAAATTAGCATATCATGATTCTCTAAATGAGCTATTAACCTACCATCTGAATAAACTAATTAACTCTAAACACCTGCAAAAGATTCCTGAGGCTTTTAAAATCTCCCAGCCTGGTTCATTACTCAAAACCGCAATCATGGGTAGGACTGCCGACCTGACTGCTGTCCAGAAGGCCGTCATTGACACCCTCAAGCAAGAGGGTAAGACACAGAAAGAAATTTCTGAACGAATAGGCTGTTCCCAGAGTGCTGTATCAAGGCACCTCTGGGAAGTCTGTGGGAAGGAAAAAGTGTGGCAGAAAATGCTGCACAATGAGAAGAGGTGACCAAAACCTGAGGAAGATTGTGGAGAAGGACAGATTCCAGACCTTGGGGGACCTGCGGAAGCAGTGGACTGAGTCTGGAGTAGAAACATCCAGAGCCACTGTGTACAGGCGTGTGCAGGAAATGGGCTACGGGTGCCGCATTCCCCAGGTCAAGCCACCTTTGAACCAGAAACAGCAGCAGAAGCGCGTGACCTGGGCTACAGAGAAGCAGCACTGGACTGTTGCTCAGTAGTCCAAAGTACTTTTTTCGGATGAAACCAAATTTTGCATGTCATTCGGAAATCAAGGTGCCAGAGTCTGGAGGAAGACTGGGCAGAGGGAAATGCCAAAATGCCTGAAGTCCAGTGTCAAGTACCCACAGTCAGTGATGGTCTGGGGTGCCATGTCAGCTGCTGGTGTTGGTCCACTGTGTTTTATCAAGGGCAGGGTCATGCAGCCAGCTATCAGGAGATTTTGGAGCACTTCATGCTTCCGTCTGCTGAAAAGCTTTACGGAGATGAAGATTTCATTTTTCAGCACGACCTGGGACCTGCTCACAGTGCCAAAACCACTGTTAAATGGTTTACTGACTGTAATGAAGAAGACTTTCATTACTCATGTTTGTAAAGTATTTTGTCACTGACGTTTCTTACACAGAAATAGAAGCACTTTAACTTGACCCCCTATTATCACTGCCTTTTCAAGTACATTTGTGGGTGAAAGAAGACCGTGGTACATTGAATGTTTTAAAATATTTATTGAAGAGTTGTAAGATTGATGGGCCTTTGTTCAGGAGAACCACAGTTGCTCCTCATTAAGCCATGTGGAGTAGTCTGGTGTAGAGAGGAAAGTGTTACCTGAAACAACAAAAGGGTTTCTCAGGAATTAGGAAAGTAATGGGGTTAAAATGCACAAAAGTTCAGTGTTAAACTAAGGCCTAGTCCACACGTAGCCGGGTTTTTTTTTAAACGAATATCCGCCCCTCCAAAAACTTGCATCCACACCACCTCATTTTTAAAAAAAACTCTGTCCACACGTACCCGGATAAATACGTTGTTATGGACATGCCAGACCTGTAGGCGGCAGTACTTCCCCCATTCTTAACCTCGACCTTCGTCTGTGGTCTTCCGCAAGGAGCAGTAATTCCGCTTGCAAAAACAAACAAGCAAAAAGCGCTTGGACAAATGATAAAGCGAGCGCAGCTCTGAGGGCATCCATGCTGTCGGCTAGTGTAAACACAGGTCGCACACGTGATGTCAGCATTTTTTGTCGCGGAAAGTGACGTTGCGGACCTTAAAACATTGGTTTTGTCTGTCCACACGCAGACACTCAAAACGGAGAAAACGCAGATCTTCACTTTGGTCTGAGTTTTTAAAAAGATCCGTTTTCGTGTGAAAAAACTCAGTTTTTGTGTGGATGACAGGCCAAAACGTAGAAAAATATCTACGTTTTGGCAGATCCCGGCTACGTGTGGACAGGGCCTGAGAAGTAACGTTGAAATTGTGTTCACTCACCTTTCTTCCTGTTTCCTCACCAGGGTGTTCGGGCAAATCTTTACCGGGTCTCCAAGCACCATTTAAAGGTTCCGGTTGAGGCCTAGAGGAGAGGGTGGGGGAAATATTCTAATGGGGTATCTCTTATGGGTGTTTTAATCTAGTGTTTAGATGCAGATTAGGATTTTTATATTTGTATTTTTGTATGGGTAATGGGTTATGAAAATATTTGTATTTAAATAAAGTTGAGAAATACTTGGTGAGGGTAGCAGAGGAGCTCCCCTGGTGAGCTGGGGTAGTTGGTTTAGCCCTATTAGCAGCAGGGTACACAAGGCTGCAAGTTTTCATGCTCATGTGGATTGTTGTTGCCTGTACCAAGACAACTAGTGGAAAATAAACCACTCTGCGTGACCTGCCAAGTTCCTGCATCAGTGTCATTGCTCCTGAAATCCAGCCGTTTAAAGCCATCTATATGACACTGACCAGTGGCGGCTGGTGAAAAATATTTTTGGTGGGGCTGTGCTTTTTTTTTTTTAAACAAACTTGTGCTTTCTGAGCTTTGCGCACAACTTCACTATTTCATGAATTAAGCACAGCTCTTTTATTTCCTGTCTTACATCATTGGACAAACTGATTAATCCAGGTGTGTCTGACTATTGGCACGCTGCCTTGCAGACCAAGGTTGAAAAATACTGCATTAAATTGCACATAAAATAACATGACCATAAATGGTAAATAGGCAATGCAAGAGGCAAGTAACAAAAACATTTTGTTAATTTCAACATTTGAGTGAACACAAAAAATTATGAGCAGGTCACTGTTACAGTAATGGTAGTAAACACCACTTAGACAAAATGCCAGAAATTTACACTGTTAGGACTTATGGAAAGTGGAAACACTTTCATAGGAAATAATGTCATCAGTATCCTCTTACAAATGTCATATTTCCCACTTTTTGGGACAAATCAGAAATGTTTTATTGTCCCAAAAGCTGGGAAATTTGTTTGCTGCAGCAGAAGTGTAACAAGTAAAATGGAATCAGATTGATGTATGTACAAATTTACTTGAAATACACATTTACATGATTAAATATGTATAATAGGTATGTGTGTTGAAATTAGTTTTTACAGTTATTGCACATTAAACAATGTACATGTTATTAAACAAATGTCCCGGTTTGTGGGACAACCAAGGATTTCTGATTCTGATTGTCTTGTTCACAGAAATGTAATGTACAGCTTACCTCTGCACCCAGCTGCTGTTCTCCCTGTCCAAACGTCCTCCGTTTCTTTGTTGGCTGCTGCACTGATGCGCTGCATTCCTCAGTCAGAGAATGAATGGAGTCCCCAATGAGACACAAGTTCCACATCCACCTTCTGTGGATCCCAGCCGTTTTGAATAACAAACACGGAAAGCAAAATAACGCATTAGCGTGATTGCATCCAACTAGCCACTGCTTCCTGGTGTAGCAATTTTGGGAGAAGCCTTGTGTGTACAGTTTACCTCTCTCCTCCTCCTGCTAGCTTATCTTTACGTCGGGCTGATCTGGTCCAAGCTCTTTGACATTAAGTTTTTCCACCATAGTTCTCCTCTCGAATGGATACTGGAGAAGAGACCGAACTGAATTCAGTGGCTGCTGAGATCCGGTATCCTGGTTGTAGGCTCACTGGCGTCCATGTCTGCGTCTGCTCCATGTGCGTCACGGGTCACGACCAAAAACATGCTGGAGTCGAGACTCTCCGAGTTCTACCGAACACCAACGAAAGCCTTGGCGGTAGCTCTATCGCCCATCATGCTTCTGAAACGTTCTGAAACAACGTCGACGCTGATTGGATACGTTCCCATTCCTACCCTTTGATTTTCTTGTCAGCAATTGGACAGCTGGTCTCGTCCTGTTTGGGCGATTGAAAAACAGCACACAGCCTCCACCGCTCGGCAGAGACCGGCAGAGATCAATATATATATATATATATATATATATATATATATATATATATATATATATATATATATATATGTATATATATATATATATGATTTATTTTTGTTACAAAACACACAATTAACTTAGAATATGTGATTATTGTGAATTTTATTTATTTATTTTTTAAAATAAAAATTAAAAACAGTGGGGAAACTGGGAGGGCGGTGCCCTATCGCCCTCTACTGGCCAGCCGCCACTGACCATGGTATACTGTGCTCAATTGGCCTGCCAACTCTCCTGACCTGAACCTCATAGCGAATCTGTGGGATATTGTGAAGAGAAAGTTGAGAGACGCAAGACCCAACACTCTGGATGAGCTTAAGGCCTCTATCGAAGCATCCTGGGCCTCCATAACACCTCAGCAGTGCCACAGGCTGATCGCCTCCATGCCACGCCGCATTGAAGCAGTCATTTCTGCAAAAGGATTCCCGACCAAGTACTGAGTGCATAACTGAACATAATTATTTAAATGTCAACTTTTTTTGTATTAAAAACACTTTAATTTTATTGGTCGGATGAAATATGCTAATTATTTGAGATAGGAGTTTAGGGTTTTCATGAGCTGTATGCAAAAATCATCAACATTAGAAACAATAAAAGGCCTGAACTACTTCAGTTGTGTGTAATGAATCTAATATATATGAAAGTCTCTTGTTTATCAGTACATTACAGAAAATAATGAACTTTATCACAATATGCAAATTTTTTAGAAGAACCTGTAGAAGTGCTTTTGTCCCGACTGTAGTAGGACAGTCGAGTGGTCAGCATCTGAGTGTGAGCACTATCGACCGAAATGAAGGAACTGAGTTAATTTACCGCGGAAGTAGTTCGACATTCAGAGGTGCCAAGCTGCTTTAACGCACGCTGTTGGTGAAGCGCTTGCTCACGCAGGGACAAGAATTCACTGTTAAGCTCGGCAACATGACGTCAAACAGTGTCAATTTTGACTGAGTTGACAGATGAGAATCCCAAAACAAAAAGAGATCCAATTGTATTAGCAACTGAGAGGAACTCAGAGAGGAAACACTTCTCCCTGAGGTGGGTACCAGAAAGTTCAGAATTGGAAACTGTGAGTTAAAAAAGTAAAACTATTTAAAGATGACTACAGGGAACAAATTCTTCTAAATTTACATTAGAATCTAAGCTATCCAGTGTTGCAACTGTCCTGGGCCCTGGAACAGTTGCAACACGTTTTGGGGATGGCTGGAACATGTTACAAATAGAATATTCATTAGTTTTAATAAAAATAATATTATGATTAATACTAAATTGTCATTTATCAGTCTTAATCAAATGACAATCACAGATATGGCCTGTATTTGATATAGCGCCTTCTAGAGTCCTGGAACCCCCCAAGGCGCTTTACAACACAATCAGTCATTTGCCCATTCACATACACATTCCCACACTGGTGGGGATGAGCTACAATGTAGCCACAGCTGCCCTGGGGCGCACTGACAGAGGCGAGGCTGCCGAGCACTGGCGCCACCAGTCCCTCCGACCACCACCAGCAGGCAACGTGGGTTAAGTGTCTTGCCCAAGGACACAACGACAGTGACAGACTGAGCGGGGCTCGAACTTGCAACCTTCCGATTACGGGGCGAGCACTTAACTCCTGTGCCACTGTCGCCCCCGATATGTAGAAGATATGTCTTAGCAAAGATTCTAATTGAAAAAAAAGTATATATATATATATATATATATATATATATATATATATATATATATATATATATATATATATATATGTGTGTGTGTGTGTGTATATAAATACACATATATTTACTCTGATTATTTACCAGATAATTAAGTTGGAATGTAACATGGCATAGCAAGGATTGAGTTATGAACATGGATGATGCAGATGGGAGAAACTGAAACAAATTATGTTCTGTGTTGTTGTTCCCCAACATTCCTATAATCAGCTGATCTTACTGGAATTTTTCCCATCCTGCTCTGTTCTATTCTGGATGCTAGCCATGGGAAACAGCTAGGGAAGTTTATTTTAAGCCCAATAGAGCTTCTTTTTAAACTATTCAATTTCCCATGAGTCTGATGTCTTTTCTGATGAGCATCAATGACGTTTTGTAGGGTATCTTCTTATAGCAAGCACAGTAGGGCCGATGCTGGCTGAGTTCTGGCACTGTTGGCTGAGGTCTGCTTACTTTCTTTTTTGGCCCGACTGTGGTTCAGTACAATCTGTGTGCAAAATGCGGTTGACACATGTAAAACAGTTTGTGGCCCGATAGCAAGTGGTACAGCATCTGCCTATATTTAATTTAAAAAAAGACTATTTTTGGCTCTGCTGATGTGCACATAAAGCAACTGATTGCGTGTTGTGTTCTCAAAATAAGCGAACAAATAATTTTTGCTGAAATCAGGGACAATGTGGGGTTATTTTGCAGATTAATATTTAATTTAAAGACAATAAAAATGCTACTACAATCTTATACATCTACAGGCAAAGAAATCACTTTTGCTGGCTGATTATATTTTAATTTGTTTTTTACCATGGTCTGTGTGAAAAAAATCGACCACAAATACAATAAAATAGCTATGAAAAAAGATGCAGTTTCCTGTCTGTGGATGTTTACCTGTGGAGCGCACTCAACGGAGTCAGATAACGACAACGTGATCAGCTGTTGAGCTGCAGAGACCAATGCCTGTATAAATGTCAGGCTGTCGGTACGCTGTCCAGAAGGCCTTATTAACCATATGGGCAACTGGGCAATTGCCCAGGGCCCACAAACTCTAAAGGGCCCAGGGCAGCAAGGGCACGAGCAAAATACTATATCTGTAATTTCCCGCTTTATGAGGACTATGGTGACCGTACGTCCTGTTTTCCCCGGACATGTCCACTTTTCACTCTCTGTCCGGGGCGTCCGGACTGGGGGTTCTTGTAGATGAAAATGTCCAGCTTTTCATCCAGGAGCAGGGATCGAATTATGGGGGAGCTGTGTATCCTACACATCCAAGGGAGCCGGAAAAAAAGTTTTCTACCTATATTACATCATTTATGGACTCTTTTGAGCAGAGAGCACAGAGAGCGGCACAGCGCGTTGTTGCGCAGCGCTCCAGGATGCTGCGTCCAGCTCACGGTCCATTCTCAAAGTGGCGCAACCAAAAAACTATAATTAGCACACGATCGTTCATGTCCACACATGTTCTCTATTTTCTGTCTTATTTGTGCCTGAAGCGCTCTGCTACTGCGGAGCTCATCACCTGTGCTGCGGTGATTTCACCTCACTGACGCAGCATCGAAACGCGCTCTCCGCTTTGCGGTCAGGAGATCCCTTTGATCTGCTCAGAAGTAACTGATGAGGTGAAAAAGTAAGAATCCAGGCAGCAGGTTTTCTGGAGAGTTTAGAGGAGATGCAGGAAGAAGAGAGACAGACAGGACAGGAAAATAGTTAAATAAAAACAAGAAAACAAAACAAAGTGTTGAAAAGTAAAATGTAGGTAGATTTATCTCCACTATACGTTTTTACCTGTATAAAACAATAAGTTACACACATGTAATATTTATACATCTGATACAATTCAGATCACCTTCAAAACTCAGTCACACAGCCAGGGCTGTTTCAAGACATTTTGGGGGCCAAGGCAAAATGCCCCCCCACCCACCCATAACTGGGCTCCCCGGAAGCCTCTGTGTAATCCATACCCCCTCCAGTAGTGTTAGTTATATGGTGTTTGTAAAAGCCCCTCAGACATTACTGACATGTTCTAATATTATCAGATGAAAAACTAAATGATCAGACATGCTGTCTCATCTGCTTCTTTTCTAAACTTGCAGAAAGTAACAAAACCATTTGAAAGCCACTATTTGTGGATTCTCTGAAAGTTTCCATGGAGTGTGTGACAACTTATTTTTTCATTAATCCTATCGTCTAATCTCA
Source organism: Nothobranchius furzeri (assembly GCF_043380555.1). Lineage (NCBI taxonomy): Eukaryota > Metazoa > Chordata > Actinopteri > Cyprinodontiformes > Nothobranchiidae > Nothobranchius > Nothobranchius furzeri. The sequence continues at coordinate 40,259,566 of NC_091752.1, forward strand.
CAGCTGAAACAAGCATCCTTAATAATCTGTGCACAGGAAGCGTACCGATGCTGTAGTAAAACAAAAGGTAAAATAATTTCTTATTAATAAAATCTTGTTGCAGCACTAAAGCAGAAAAATGAGATTTTGCAATAAATATGCTAAATATTCACATATGAATTGTTTTAGAGCCCTTTTATTGGCAGAATCTGATATTAATTTAGTTCTTACAAAAAATGGGTCCCAACGTGGTTTGTGTGACGTTGCCATAGTGTGACATCATAGGCACAAATCCTCTGTCCTCTTTTTTGGAAATGGAAATATAGTCAACCTATATTAATTAAACTGTCCACCCGGGCTTTTGCGCTGCACAGAGACGCTTCGCTGCCTATGACTTTGAACGTCAGTTGAGAGCAGTTGAGAGTCAGACTGATCAATGAAGAGAGGGCCTCAAGTTAAGACCCTCTCCTCATTGGTCAGTCCACACAAGGTGGGTCAAAGGTTACCCTGAGCAGGTTACGTGATGTCAGGCATTCAAGTATTGAGTATATTTACTGCATATTACAGTAATATATTCTGTATGTGACCACATTATGGTGATCCTTGGGTCGTGATTATGGGGCCCTTGAATCTTGTTGCCCAGGGTACAACAAAGTGTTAATCTGGCCCTGTGTCCGTGCTGTGGAATCCGACTCATCGCGGGAAAAACAGAACAAAGATCGGCAACTATCGGGTCATTGCAGGAGGACAGACAAGTGGACAGATGAGCTGAGCTGTGCTACGCAAACATCTCTCCACTTTCTGGTAAGTAGCATTTAACAACTGATATTTTGCCAACAAAAATCATTTTCAGTTGTTAATATCATCTAATATGCTTTCAGGAAGGGTCAATATTACAACTACAAAATTCCTGAAATTTAAATTAGGAGCTATCCGTTAACTATCGTGTAATTTTTTGTAAAAAGAACACAATCGCGCCACACAACTGCCATGGTCTGACCACTTATAAATGACTTAAGGTTCCCTAATTCTGCTATGGCATGGCACTATGCTTCCTGAACGTGTGTTGTTGGGCTACGTGAGGTATTCTTTCAGTGCTTTTGAGAAGGCCCCTTTGTGGTGTTTTAAGTGCCAGAAGTTTGGCCACGTGGTGGGCGTCTGCGTGAGTGGCAGGAAGTGTAGAAGGTGTGGGGGTGATCACGATGTTCTTCAGTGTAAGGATATTCTTAGTTGTTCAAATTGTGGAGGGCATCACCAGTCTACTTTCCATGGTTGTGTGTATTATCGTGACGCAGTGTCTATGGAGGACTTCAGGTCGGTGAAAAAGGTGTCCTATGCTGAGGCAGCATGGAGGTTAAAGGGTAGGGAAAGTTGTGGGTCCCAAGAGGTGGGTTCGTGTAGCACGCGTTCTTGGTTGGTGGCGGGGTGGGGGTAAGCAGTGGTAGTGTGGTGGTGGTTGACCAGAAGTTGGTTTTGGCTTTTGTTGTGAAGGCTTTGTGGAGGAGGAAGATGGTGGCCAATTGCAAGTTGGATGCCGCGGAAGAGGCGACCGAGTCGATCCTTGGCTTCTCTGGGGTGAGTCTCAAGGAGATTTGGGAGGCCGCTTGCTCACTGGGGGAGGGTAGATTGGCAGATGGTTGGGGTCATGATGTGGATGTTATGGGTGTAGATGGGGCAGTGGTGGAGGGTTGACCATATAGTTTATGATTTTCTGTGTTGTGCAGTGGAATGCTAGGAAGCTGGTAGCCAATGGGCAAGAGTTTTAGAAAGCCTTTGAAGGTCTTGGCTTGCTGCCTGATTTTATTTGTGTTCAAGAAATGTGGCAGAAGCCGGTTTTGTCACGTTGAAAGGATGGTTTGGACCCAAAATGCAGAACCCAGGATGACACGAGGCAGGAGTTGAAAATGAAGAAATCCTTTTATTGTAGGATGAGTTAAAAATAAAGAATAAATCCAAAGGCTGGGAGCCAAAATCCAAAAAATACCTGAGGAACAGGTAGAACTGACAAGATAAACCACACTGAGGAACAACACTGACAGAAACAATGAACGGACAAACACAGAGTGACAAGACAGGGCTTAAATGCACAGGGAGAACAATTAAGGAAACAGGAAGCAGGTATGTGGAGTGAGGGCTGGAGGGAAGGCAGGTGACACAAATGATCTAAATGGGGAAAACAGAACCAATGGAGGGCAGATGAACCTAAACATAAAACTGAACCTAAGACTGAGGGAAGGAGGGCAGAGGATCACAAAATGAGCACAGGAGACACATAAATGAGATGCAGACAATGAGACACAAAAGGAGAACCTGGAGTGGGAAATGTAGGGGCTGGGGAACCAAGGGACACAGAACATGACAGGTTTGGGATTTTAAGCTGTTGGGCTATGTTTGTGAGAGGGGGAATAGAGTGGGGATGCTGGGTAGGGGTTGTGAAATTGTTTCTTAGGGAAAGGCTGCAATACCATAGAAGGCCAGTTTCCTTGGGCCTTAAGTGTGTGGCAGTGGAGGTGTGTGCTGATAAGGGGGTGTTATTGGTGTTGAACTTCTACAATCCGGGTGCATGGTTGGTGGGCAAGACCCTATTGGGACTAGTGGGAAGTCTATAGTCCCATGGTGGGCTGAGGCCTGTAATGAGTCCATTCGGGCCAGGAATGGGGCCTTTCGGAGCCTCAAGAAGAATTCTGTGGAGGCTAATGTGCTGGCTTATAAGAGACTTTGGGCAGTGGCTAGGAGGGTGGTAAAGGCTTCAAAGAGAGCGAGTTGTAGAGACTTTTGTGACCACAAAAGTATGAGGTCCTTGTGGGCATGATACGTTGGACGTCGGGGGCTCAAGTCCAGCTTGGATTGCCAGTCCTGAGCGTGGGTGGCAGGATAACAGTGGGCAATGGGGATGTAACGTACCCTGAGGCCAAGTATTTACATTAAAATGAACAGAAATGAACTTTTTAATTTGCAACCACAAACATCCCATCTGTCTGGCCTCCGAACAAGAAAAGCAATGCAAAACTGCCTTGTCACCAGATAAAGGAGCCAAAATAAGCCTAGCTCCCTTTAACTTGGCTGTTGTGAACTGAACTTGAGGACCCGTGTGGACACCAAAACACAGTAAGGCGCTTAATAATGTCTTAAATGGAAACCACAACTAGGTGTTACCAGAAGTGGGCGGGGCTGAGGCAAGGTCAGGAGGAAGCATGGGTCAAAACCAGAGAGATCTGTGAATGCTACAAGGGGCAGGCAGGAGGCAGAATCCAGAGAACGGTCAGAGGCAGAGAAATCAATCCAAGCAGGGAGCAGGCACGTGGGTCCGAGGAACAGAAACGAGGTCAGGAACTATGGTGCAGGCAGATGTTGGCGTGCTGGAGAATTTACTGGCGTGAGCTTTCAATAATCTGGCAGAGTGCTGGTGGTTGACTGGAATATATAGCTGGTGAGGCAAGTGTGTGGCATGAGCTTGATGAGGGGACCAGGTGTGATGCATGAAGGCTGAATGATGGTGCATGGAGGTCAGGGCATGGCAGGATTATTACAGAACTCCCCCACAGATCACAACATGCCCTATAGGTTAACAATTGTATGTTGCTTTGGATAAAAGCGTCTGCCAAATAAATAAATATATTCACTTCACACTAAGAGTTAACCTCTCTGAGTATCTGAGTAAAGGTGTGATTCTCTGAGGTCTTTGTTAACGCCCTTTTAAACGTGTCAAATTCTGATTTTTTTTTTTTTTCAGATTTCAGATTTATTGGCCAAGTAAAATTACATTTACAAGGAATTTGTCTTCGGTAGATGTTCGCTCTCTAAAACATACAACAACCATAATAAATGAGAATAAAAATACCTAAAAACACATAAGAACATGTATACCCACACACATGTTCATTTACACACACACCTATATACATATATACATACCCACACACACACGCACGCACGCACGCGCGCGCACACACACACACACACACACACACACACACACACACACACACACACACACACATATCCATAAGCATACTGATTAAGTATTAAAAACTATAGTAAAAGGATGGTAAAATAATCTACAGATTCAGGAGAGAAATGGCTGAAGGAAAGAAACTGTTCTTGTGTCTGGTGGTTTTTGTGTACAGTGATCTATAGCGTCTGCCAGATGGGAGGAGATGGAAGAGAGTAGATGCAGGATGTGTGGCATCTTGGACAATATTCACTGCCTTTTTCCTGGTCCTGCTGATGTACAGTTCCTGGACAGAGGGCAGTTGGGCACCAATGATTTTTCCTGCTGTTTTACAAGTTTGTCAAATTTGTCAAATTTGTAACATTTGATAAAAGCAGGAATCACTTCCTGATTCCTCAGTCTTCGCTGTTCACCCGATAAGGCCAATCAGGTGAACAAGCATTTTGAGACATCCATTCTTTTGACCCCAAGGTCAAAGCCTCTCTGCAATGTTTGCGACTGATAGCAAATGTAGTGGATCAATAGTTACATCTTACATAGGAAACCATCAAAGGTGAGATTCCATAGAGAAAATGGAATCAATTTGATGTATCTTTGAATACTACCTTTAAACAGAAGATCGGACCTTTTTATTGCAGGGATTAGGTAACACTTTGTAATAACCCAGAGTCAAAAGAGCAAGAGACAAGTTTTAAAGTTTAAGAAGATTTATTTCTAAACAATTTAAAACAAGGCTAACTCTAACTCTAAACACTCTATGTGAGGAATGGATCTAGGTTGTGAATGAGGCAAGATGGATGGTGTGAATGTGGAATGTTATCAGAACTCTCGTTTCCAGAGAAGCATTAGTTCTGTGTGGGAGTGAATGTTTTTGCGCTAAACGATAGTCAGAGTTAAAAAAAAACACATTCAGACGCTATCTTGCCGCGCTACATACCCTTGATGGAGACCTCCGTTGTAGATCCAGGATGCCAGGTTCTCGGACCCCCCTTTGGTACCGGAGCAGATGAAACAGCGTATGGTACGACAGACTAGTCTTGGGATTGCCTCCAGGTAAGCGGCAGTTGGTTGACAGCATCAGCGGGACCCTGAAGGGTCAGTGAGTTCAGCTTTTACTCTGAAGGAGTGTTGCTTCAGGTGGAGCTTGCAACAGGTTTTATTATCCAGCTGGTCAAGGTTCTTTGTGGTTAAAAAGTTACGAGTGGCCAGCTCGCAACTCTAGAACGTTTGAACTGAGTTAAGGGTGACGTGGGAGTTAGTTTTATAATTTAGATGTTTTGATTTATGGTTGAATCAGAATTGGACAACAAATATAAACACTGCATAGATTATGCCACGCATCAGAAAGGAAAGCTCTGATTGGAGAGACAAAGGAATGTGTCATGTGATTTTAACATTACGTGTGATCAGTCTAGTGTGTAGTTTAAAGTTATATTACTTATTAAAATACTATCATAGGATTATAATATCAAGTAATTAATATTGTCATTTCACAGATGATTTAACATTTAGCTTTACATGATTATTTGGACTAACAAAGGTATTTGATTATTATTTAATAGATAAAAGAGTTCTTGGTCTTCTTTCTTCTCGAGCTGTAGGGGGAGGCAAATAGCTAGTTAAAACAGTTTAGATGCAGAGGCATCAAAGGCCTTGAGCCATATCTCAAGGCGATTAGTCCTTCATGGGGAGAGAGGGGAAAACAGCCCCTTCATGACGCTACGCAAACAATGGCACTTTTAAGAGCCACCCAACACCTCAGACGTGGAATATCTAACCTGCAGGCCATGGTTGCATCTCATGGCCGGTGAAAGCTGAATTCAAAGGGACCTATTACTCTTTGGCTTCTTGTGGTCTTGACTTCCAGTGAACTCACCACTCAGGCTGCCTTTCCTCCGGACCACTAAGAGCGACAGACACACAAGGGTATTGTAGACTCTGGACACTGGCATCGGATGGTCTTATAAATAACGTTTAGCTTATCAAACCAAACAGCCAAATTGATTTTACAACCCAGATTTCACAAGCTCTCCCAGATGCTCACAAGGTTCTACAAAAACATCTAGCTTCCATTCCATCATTTCATTCATACTTTGTCATGTACAATCATTTAGTTTAGGAAAAGAGAATTAAAATCATTCTACTATAATGTTTTTGTCTGGATTAATATGAAGTGTGTGTTCCCTGAATAGTCAAATAAACTAAAGTCATCTGGTTAAACATTCAAAGACCAATCAAATTGACATTTCATATTTATATGGAATATCACATCTTATTGGTCATTTGTAGTCAATCATTAATGCTACAGGGAGAATGTCACGGTCTGCCTCTATCAGCAGGTGAGGTAACCTGGCAGTCAGCTGTTTGTGTTGCAGGTGGGCGTGGCATGAGCTCCAGCTGATCCTGATTCCGCTAATCAGAGGGCCAGGGGATTTAAGGAGCAGTGTGACACAACTCCAGCGCCGGTTGATACTCTCACCAGGGTAGCTTCTAGCACAGTACATTACCTGATCTTCCAACGAACTTGTTCTATGGGAAAGGGGAGAGAAAGGAAGACATTTGTTTCAGATACAAGGGAAAGTAGGAAAATGGAAAAATATAAGAATAACTAGTAGGGATCAAAGAATAATATCAAGATTAAGATTGGGACATACTGGGCTTAATAATACAATGCATCTGATAGGGAAACATCCCACGGGTTTGTGTGGTTGTGGGGTGGGGGGAGAAACGGTAGAACATGTTTTGTGTGACTGCATGAAATATGAGGGAAGTAGAGGTCAACTCAGGGAGAAATTAAGAGACATAGGGGGTGGAGTGATGACTGTAAGGAATTTGTTAAATGGTGGAGAAAGGATTTATAAGTTGGTTTTGGGTTTCTAAAGCACTGTGGTCTGTTGCATAGAATTTAGTTTTTTTTTTTTTTTTTTTTCTCGCTCTTACTCCGACTCACACTCCAGCACAGTAGGTGGCGGAAATGCACCTAGTAGTTAGATGCCACCCACCATTAAACTTGACGAAGAAGAAGAAGAACTCCAGCGCCGGTTGATACTCTCACCAGGGTAGCTTGAAGCACAGTACATTACCTGATTTCCAACGAACTTGTTCTATGAGATCCTGTATGCTCTTGTTTCTAGAATCGCACCTCACATCCTCTAACCACGCCTGGAGTTGTTTTCCTCGTCCCGTCGCTCAGGATCCTCTGACCTCCACTCTCCATCGCTCTGCCTGCCTGCCTGCCAACCTACACCCTGGACTCACACAACCTTCTCCTGTCCACCTCCTCTACAACCATCGGACCTGCCGCCTCTCCTCCACTGAACTTCACCAGTCCACCACCGCTAAGAACTGGTTTAAGACCATAAAAACAATTCAAACACCAAACTTATTATCTTGGTTCTCTGGTTTCGCCTCGTATTCACGATTGTTTATTTTTTCGTTTTAGATTTCCGGTCAGTTCCTGTTCATGCTATTCTGGAGCAGCGCCCTTAGTTTTTCCTTAGCTTCATTTAATAAAATATTACTCGTTTTACTTACCTGGTTTTCACGTGTGGTTCTTTTTGCCCACAACATGACAGAGAAGGCTGAAATGTTAATGTCGAACTTCCACAGGGTTCACAGTTCAGCCAAAGTCTCTGCCAAGGATCGTGCTCTCAGGGAGGAATTGATGAAGGTTTTGTACCGCTGCGTCCCAGAGAGCAATTTTACACTGAAACAGTGACATTTAAACATAATAAACAACTGTTTATACATAAATGACATGTAGAGTGTCAAAGGCATTTACATTTGTATAAGTTGCAGATGATACAAACATTTTTTTATTCTGGTGTGGAACTGCAACAGGTTTTGGAAGTAGTCCCAATGGAAATGCCTAAATATAAATAATGGTTTGATATGGATAAATGGTCACTATTGTATTTTCTGGACTACAAGTCGCACTTTTTTTTCATAGTCTGGCTGGTCCAGCGACTTATATACCAAATGTAGGCTATACCGCGCTACTGCCGGCCAGCTCCGACCCAGGGATGAGCTACCATGCCCCACCATCACCTGCTGGAGACTGCTCTCAATCAGGCCTCATGCATGTCTCTGGTGTCTGCTGCTCTCCTGGACTCTTTCCTCAGTTCCTTTTATACCTCATTTTATGAGTCCATTGCACCTGTGGGCATTCCACACCTGTTCCCATTTGTCCAAATCAGTGTCTCTGGGAGGGACCACAAAGGGAAAAACCATCCAAAACACAAAAGAAGCATGTCAACAATAAAAACACAAATCATGCAACTTAAACTAAATCAAAACGTTTCCACTTTCTGACATATGGACCACACAAATGAGCTCTTTTTGTAAAACAAGGGCTACATATTTTCAAGACTTGGTTAGATATAAAACAGTGCAAATTATGTATAAAGCAAGGAATAAATAACTACCAATATACAGAAATTGTTCACAGAGAGAGAAGGGGACTATCACTTTATAGGAAGATTACATTTAAAGAATTTAAAGACAACGCTAAAGAGAATGGGTACAGCAATAGTAGGAGTTAAATTATGGAAAAGCTTAGAAGAGGAAATAAAACTCCAAATATAAACTAGTTTTAAAAAGTTATCAAAGCCATATATTAAATAATTATAAAGAAGAAAACAGATGACCAATGTGGATTTGGTTTTACTGTGAGGAAGGTGTATTATGAGTGTAACGTTACTCAAATGCAATCCACACTAAATCCTGTGGCATTATGGTCATTTGTCGCCCCCTCATGGCCAGTTTTAAATTAGGTTTTATTTTGGTCGAAAGTAAGAAAAGCAAGCATGGCCGCTCCAGTGGGAAAAAAGACAGCTTCCTGGACGTTTTAAGCCTTTGTCCATAAGTTACCCATTGTTATGGTGTTGTAATATCATCTGAGCAGTTGTGTGATGACTGATGGCTGACAAGGGGGTGCCTGCATGACTTCTTTCATGTCTCAGGAAATCCTCTAATTTTCCTTCAAGAATGAAATGAAATCTGTCTAAAAAGACGAAAAACAAGATCAACTGTATCTGACCAGAAATTATTTGGTTTTGAAAATAATATTGATCCAGAGGTAAATTTTTACAATCAAAACAAATCAAAATCAGAATATTATTATGAAGAAGAGTTAAACAAACTTAAAAAAGGACTCTCTATCATACATTTTAACAGCAGAAGTCTCCATACACATTTTTGTCAAATTAAAGATTTGTTAAGGTCACTAAAATACAAGTTTCAAATTATTGCAATTAGTGAGACTTGGCTAACAAAATAAACAGATTCATGCCTTGAATTGGAGGGTTATAATATGTTTAACGTAAATATGAATAATAAGAAAGGTGGGGGTGTTGCCTTCTATGTACAGAAGCATATTGAGTGTAAAGTAATTGATAGTACAGTTATTGATGACATTATGGAGAGTATAATAATAGAAATCAGTTTCACCAAAAGGAAACAAATTGTTTTAAGTTGCATGTATAGAACACCAGGTTCTTGTGTTGAAACATTTATACAAAATTCTGCTGATATATTGCAAAGGATCTGTGCTAAGAAACATGTATTTGTTTGTGGTGATTTTAATATTGACTTGATCAAATGGGAGGAACATAAGTTAACCTTAGATTTTTTTGAATATGATGTTTAATTTTGGTCTCTGGCCTATGATTGACAGGCCAAGCAGGATAACTAAAGATAGTGTCACGTTAATTGATAATATATTTACAAATGTTTGTAGTCAATCTTTGAGTGGTTTGCTAATAAATGATATTAGCGACCACCTTCCTGTTTTTACAATTTCAAATATGGACATTTTTAGACCCCTACATAAGGAGGATGATGATTCTACTATATGGGTGAGATGGAAGACAGCTGAAAGAATTGAGGCTTTCAAAGCAGAACTTTTGAATTACAAATGGGATCAGGTGTATGTAGACGATACAAACCAAGCATATGATACCTTTATGTTCATATTCTTAGAGGTATATAACAAAAAATGGCCCTATTATACAATATAAGACAAAGAAAAATTATAAAAGAAAGCTGTGGATGACAGGTGTGTGTAAAAAGAAAATGGTATATGAAAATTCATCAAACATAGGACAAGTGAAAATGAAGACAATTACAAAAAATATAAGAATAAATTATCTACAGCTATTAGGATTAGAAAGAAGCAATATTATGATGAAATTTTAGATAAAAACAGAAACGATACTCGAAGGACGTGGAAAATATTAAATAATATAATTCAAAAAGGGATGACCACACTGGAATGGCCAAACTACTTTCTAAATTGTTCAAATCATTAAGTAAATGATCTAATAAATATAGTGGAAGAATTTAACAAATGTTTTGTAAGCGTCGGCCCCTCATTAGCAAATGAGATAGCAGTCCCACCTGATGCAGATACATTTAACAATCTGATAAATAGTAATATCAACTCAATGTTTCTACATGAGATAAGTGAGACTGGTGTTGTAAATACAGTAAGAAAATTTAAAAACAAAAAATCCACAGATATAAATGAAATTGATATGGGAATTATAAAAGAAGTTATAATCTCTATTGTGAGACCACTGACACACACACACACACACACACACACACACACACACACACATATATATATATATATATATATATATATATATATATATATATATATATATATATATATATAACCTATCACTACATAAAGGTCATGAAGAAAACAAAAGTGATCCCAATAGTTAAAACTGGAAATAAGCATTCTATGGAAAACTATAGGCCAATAGCAATTATTCCACAATTTTCAAAAATACTCGAGAAATTATTTGTGAACCAGCTAGATGTATATATTACTAAAAATAAATTATTAAGTGACAGTCAATATGGATTAAAAAAATCAGAACCACTACTTATGCGACAATGCAGATGGTAGAAGAAATAGCCCAAGCAAGTGAAAGCGAAGAACTCTCTATTAGCATATTTGTTGATTTAAAGGCCCCGTGTGTGAAATTCACAGAAATCATAGTAAAAAGATCCGACTCTTTAGCACCACGCAGTTTAGAGTCGGTATTGCAGCTATTGGAGCCCCCGAGGATCAAAAAGGTTTTTTTTATCATTATTTAAAACTTTATTAACAAATATAACAAATACAATACAAAATCGTGTTGCTGTAAACGGCAGCATGTCATCATCTAATTCCAGCTTTCAAGTCAGCGAACAGGTTAGTTGTTTTCATCTAACTTATTTTATTAATTTAATCTAAATAGGTTTTGAATAAGAAAAACTTTTTTATGTCAGTTATGTTTGCTAATAGCAAACGGCAGCTAGTTAGTGATGACTTCTGACTACAAAAAATGACAATATTTTGTTCATTTTATTTGAGAAATGTTATATTTCTATTTGCCATTTTGGAAATATACAAGGTAGTGTAGTCTGTAATTGTTTTCTCTCCGTAAACAGAGTCAGATATCATCCGATGGTTCATCAGTGGAGACAGACAGAGGACGAGGGAGAGGAAGAGGGAGAGGAAGAGGGAGAGGACAGACGTGTGCCAGCGCACAGAGAGGCAGAGGTGTTAGACATGCGACAGAAGCAGGGCAAGCATCCCAAGATGAAGGAGCCGAATTTGCTCAAACCAGCCGCAACGTAAAATATGTGTGATCCTCCATCGCTAGAAGTACGGTGTGGCTAGTTTCTTCTTCTTCTTAGTTAAGCCGGGCGTACACTGTGCGACTTTTTCACTTTTTTGAGCCGATTTTCCAGTCGTGCGAGAAGCCACGACATCGGGGCGAGTTTTGCGCCGAGCGGTCGTGTAGTGTACAGGGGGTTACGAGAGGCGATTAACACCACGTGACCAGCCGCCGATCAGCAGTCGTGAGGTCGCAGGGACTTCTGGTGTGTTTAATATTTCGCTCGTCCCTCGTGAGGGTATCGCACTGTTGAAGCGGCGCTGCGAGCAGCTACGATCCAAAAAGTATCAGAACCGCTCACGGCGCATGCGCGCGCAATCCTGCATCAACGCCGGCCGGTCGCTCGCTATTTCCCTAATAACACACGCTGTTCGTTTTTGTTTCTACACGTTTTTTTTTTACTCACAAACATTGTCAAGAAAGCGTGTTTGTCGTGTTTGTCGTGTTCGTGTCAAATTAAACCGATCACAAAACACAGATTTACTTTATTTCGTTTTCCTCATCCAACCCCCATAAATCCCCGTGTGTCCTCCTGCAGCACTCCCGAAGGACAACAGGCAAGACAAAAAAAGTCTGACGTGTTGAGTAAAAACTGCTATTTTTAGCACATTTATAGGGCCGACGTGTTGCTACCAGACGTACAGTGTGAGCAGTCAGGTCGCATGCGAGAAATGGGTCGTGCAGTGTGAGCACACGACTCGTAAGATCTGCTCTGCGAGGAAGTCGTACAGTTTGAGCTGAAGCTGAACGCTGCGAGTGAAAAAGTCGCACAGTGTACGCCCGGCTTTACTTTGTCAGACTGCATGCTTACAAGGCGCACTTCTGCCCCCTGCTGATTCTTTGAGGTTACATCATTTAAAAACGCAAACATCAAATGCGAAGCTTAATATGTTGTATGTCCCTAAAAGGTCACTGTATTTTAAGATGGCGCATGCCATATGGAGCACCGGTCTGCTTCTTTTGTCTAAAATATTAAAATATAAAGCTAATAATAATGCTTAGAATAAATGCTTGTTTGAATTATCATTAAAAAAAAACAAATTTGAGAATGTGATACAAGAAATTTGATAACTTATAAGATGAAATATCACACATTGGGCTTTTGACACCATTGACCACAGGAGATTATTGAAAAAGATGGAAAATTATGGCCTACGAGGTATAGCGAAGTCCTGGATAGAGAGTTACTTAAAAGACAGACAACAGTATGTAAAAATTAAAGATATAAAATCTGGATTTAGAGAAATAAGTTGTGGAGTTCCACAAGGGTCAGTAATAGGTCCTATATTATTTACTTTATATATAAATGACATATGTAACGTGACAGATTTTTTCAAATTTATAATGTTTGCAGATGACACAAATTTAGTTTGATCAGGTAAAGATGTAAAAGAACTTTTAAAGAAGGCCGAAAAAGAGTTAAATATCCTCAAATCTTGGTTTGATGTAAATAAACTATCACTGAATATAAAAAAGACTAAATTTATGATCTTTGGAAATAAGAAGGTAAAAAATGGGAACTTTAAATTAACAATTTCAGATACTGAAATTGAAAGAGTGTCTGAAATAAAATTTCTTGGTGTTGTGATTGACTCTAACTTATCCTGGAAGCATCATTTAAATTATATAAAAAGAAAAATTGCCAAATCTTTGGGTCTATTATATAAACTGAAGGACATACTAAACCATAAGGCCTTACGTCTAATATACTGTTCACTAATACAACCATACATGGCATATTGTACAGAAATATGGGGTTCAACTTTTAAAACTCATAACATGAAATAAAAACTATACAAAAGAAATCTATCCGAGTTATAAACAAGAGCAATTATTATGCTCATACTGTCCCGTTGTTTTCAAAATCACAGATTATGAAATTAGAAGATCTATACTATTACAAAATAATGCAATTTGTGTTTAGAGTAAAATTAACGGCTCTGCCAGAAAATATACTAATGTTTTTTGCAAAGAGGGAAATTAAATATGATTTAAGAGGTGTATGTATGTTTGTTCTACAAAAAGCTAAAAAGGGCATGAAAAGGAGATGTATCTCTGTAATGGGAGTAAAATTTTGGAATGAGGCTAAAATAGAATTAAAATTAGCAACTTCTCTTTCAGTTCTTAAAAAACTTATCAGTAAAAATATTTTTGAAGAGTATTAATTTGATGTTGATGGATGGATTTGTGTTTTGTTTTATTTGGGTTGTTGGTTCATTGCGGGAAATTGAAATATTGTTTTGTAAGTAGGTTAGGCAATTATATAAGCTATTGCTTCTGCCTAAACCTATTCAGTCATGAGATACTAAATAGACACCACATACAAATGAATGCATATGTTAGTGAAAAATGGTATTTGTATCTATTTACATGAAATGTTATTGTACACATTATCTTAAGATGACTGAATAAATTGACCATTCATTCATTCATTCATTCATTCATTCAAGCTATATGAGCAAATTTTAATTGTTGTTAAATTAGTTGTAACTAAACTTAATGTGTTATGTCAGCCATTTTCTAGGTTTCTAAGCTAAGTTTGTATGAACAAAAGGCCAATAAGTTTAAGTACAATCTAACCCTTCTACATTTAGATTTAATTTGAAAGTTTCCATGTAAAATGTACCAAACTTTGATGTATATTTTCTGTATTTGTGTTTCAGTTTTACAGAAAAGAAAAAAAATCAATAATTAAAGGATAAAAGAGTAAACCCTATAAAAGATGACAGCACTCAACAGCCTGAATATTTTGTGCTTGTTCGCTATACGTCTAGCATAGTCAGCCACACGTCTGTGAAAGGACAGAATAATGATTATCATTTGTCACTGTAGAGGATAGAAATGTGAGTTTGTTTGTTGGTTTGGGTAATTTGTTGTTTTTTATTATTTTGTGTGATATTACAACACAATTAACCGATATCGTGTAACAAGGGGCAGGATATATAGGTTTATACTTCAGCCTACTCTCTTTCAAACAAAGGAATGTTGTTGAATAAATTATGATGACAGTAAATTCTGATGGATTTATCGGTTTGAAGTAAAAACTGAAATGAAAATGCAGAATCCACATAGCACTGTGTTTCAATGTTGATTCAGAAACATTTTGCACACAAATTTAATACAGAAACAATGTTAATTTATTAACTACAGAATAACGCCATTACAAATGTATTTCAGTTAACCTGAGTATTCAAACAACACTGAAATTTCAACCAGTACATCAATGCATTTACACTTAAATTTCAACTGAGAGAAATAAACACCAGGAAGCCCAAGATAACACATGGAAGTCACATTTATTTTAGTCAAACTAGCAAACATTCTTACAAAATCAGTTTATTCTCATTTAAACAAGCAGGTGTTTTTCTGTGCATTAAAGCTATATACAAATTTAACAGTGCAAATGCTAATTATTTACTGACAGTTTAACCAAAAGGTCTTTCTAGTGGAAATGGGCTGACGTATCCTGAGTATAACCATGTATAACACCCACAAACCTTACAGTTGCTTTGCAACATATTGCAGTGTGCCAAATAAATAAGTCAAACAGACTCTTTTTTTTGGTAAACACAAACAAAAACTTTTATAAATTGTGCTATTGCTCATGGAAGTTTCCTATTTTTCAAATTTTAAAGGAGTACAACACTCGTTTATTCAATACTTTTGCAGTGATCTCTACAAGGAGCCAACAACAGCCTCCCCGCTGCGAGTCAAGATGGGTGAGTCTATGAATAATAAGTGACAGTGTGATGTAGATCTGTCAGGCTTTTCTAATCACAGAGGTTCATCATCTATTTTCTACAAGACGCTAATGCAAGAAATAGGTGTAGGAGACTATTTTCATGTTCAGCCTGCGTGTTAAACTGTCAAGTTTTCCCCTGTCCAGCTTCTGTCCAAACTTGAAAAGGACTGGTTCCACCACAAAAAGTGAGCTAGGAATCAACTCATTCTTTTCTCGGTTTATTTGAGGTAAATCAGGTACTTGGGTAATCAGGTACCAAGGAAATCAGGTTGAAAACCTTCAAACAGAAACAGATTTATATGATTACAAACCAAAAGAATAAATTATCTTGTCTAATCTAAGCAGGTAATGTCATGTAACTTTATTTAACAGTAGAATGTTGTCAGATCCATACCAGTAGCCTCTTTGTGGTTTCCCCCAAGCTGAACAGTCTTTTCTTTTCTTTTTGCTGCATCTGCTTCCCTTCTGAGGTGCAGACTGAATTTGTTTGTATCCTGCAGACAGGTGCTCTCACTCAGCTGATGAGCTGATCAGACAGGAACTGGTCAGACAGGAATGGTGGTGGTGTTACTCGGCCTCCAGGGGGTGCAATTACAGACTGGCTGACTGATCTGACTTTGAGCCCGACACCTCCCACTTGAGCTCCTGGTTCTTGAACCCAAGGAGGTCACAACTGTTATGTCCAAATAATATAGCGCAGAGGCTGATCTTACTATGGTGACTTCAGAATCTCCTTCACCATTGATCCACTCTCTCCATCTCTTGCATCCCCAGTGACATTTTGCTCTTCTACAGGAAGCAAGATGACGATCCGCCTGACATCTCTGTGAGGAACTGTAGCGGGGATCTGGGTGGGATGTTCCCTCTTTGTGTTATTGTCTCGTCTTCCAGGTCTCACAGACGTAACTGGGTAACTTGGGAATGTTTTGACATTGACATCCCTTACAACTCCCTTCCTGTCGGCATTGACACTGATCACCCTGGCAAGCCTGTATTGGTTTCTCAAGGCATTCTGGTCTGCCACCCAAACGATGTCGCCAACTGCAACATTGCGTTCCTTTGTGTGCCACTTACTTCTGACGAATAGGTTGGGTCCAGCCAGTTGGCTCCATTTTTTCCAGAACCTGTTGACTTCTGCCTGAACCACCCTTAGCCTCTTGTAAGGGTAGTTGTCAAAGTTAAAGTTTCCTGTATCTCCCTTAGGTCCAGCCCTTCCAAGGAGCAGAGAGTTTGGGCTGAGGTATTCAATACAGTCCTCCCGACTCTGAGTCCTGGCATCTATTGGCCTTTCATTAGCCAGGTTCGCTGCCATGTAAAGGAATGTTTGAAACTCTCCCCATGTGAAGATTCCATCTCCCGCTAGGTTATGCAGGGCTCTTTTTATGACCTGAACAGCTGCTTCAGCAGCTCCATTCCTGTGAGGTGAGTCTGCTGGGTGGATTGTCCAGCTCCAGTCTGTCCCATGTTTGGTGGCCTCATTCTCTAGATCTGCCTTCTCTAACTGGTCCAGATACAGGTAAAGTTTCAATAGGGCAGACTTGGCTCCCACAAAGTTCTTTCCAGGATCTGACCACAGTTTTCTAGGGTGTCCTCTCAAAGCTGTAAACCTTTGGTAGGCTAGCAGAAACTCTTCAGTTGACTGTGCCCCAACAACATCTGTGTGCATGGCCCTTGATGCCATACAGCAGAAGACAATACCCCATACTTTCAGCCTCACTCTCTTTCTGACTGCATCCTTTACTTCATACGGTCCAAATAGATCCATTGTTGTGAATTCAAATGGTCTGGCCGGCTGTGTTCGCCCCATTGGAAGATCCCCCATGATTTGTTGGCATCTTCTAGCTTTTCTGCATAACACACAGTTGTCCACAACTTTCTTAGCCAACTTCCGGCCTCTCACAACCCAGGCCCTTTTCCTCATTCGTAGGAGAGTTCCTGCAATCTCCTCATGATTCATCCTGTGAGCTTCCTGAGCTAGAAGTATTGATATACAGGCTTCATAAGGTAAGATTGGTACTGCGGTTCCCTCTTCATTGAAGATCTGGATTCTTCCTCCACACACTAGCAGCCCTGACTCCCTTTCTTTGAATACAGCCAGTCGGTTGAGGGTAGAGTCATGAAAGGTGACTCCATCCTGGGCTGCAAGGCAAAGGTCTCTAAAAGAATCTTTAAACTCATTTGCAGACAGTACAGCTTGCTTGGCTTTGGTCTTGATGTCCTCCTTTGGTAAAACGACCTCCCACTTTAGCTTATCGACTGCTGGGCGCTTCCATCTTGAAATGGCTCTCCACACCCAGGCAAGGACTCTGACTACAGGTGCTGGCCAGTAAATTAGAATATCATCAAAAGGTTGAAAATATTTCAGTAATTCCATTCAAAACGTGAAACTTGTACATTATATTCATGCAATGCACACAGACCAATGTATTTCCGATGTTTATTACGTTTAATTTTGATATTTATAGGTGACAACCAATGAAAACATCAAATCTGGTATCTCAGAAAATTAGAATATTCTAAAGGCCAATGAAAAAATGTTTGTTTCTCTAATGTTGGCCAACTGAAAAGAATGAACATGAAAAGAATGTGCATGTATAGCACTCAATACTTAGTCGGGGCTCCTTTTGCCTCAATAACTGCAGTAATGCGGCGTGGCATGGACTCGATCAGTCTGTGGCACTGCTCAGGTGTTATGAGAGCCCAGGTTGCTCTGATAGTCGTCTTCAGCTCCTCTGCATTGTTGAGTCTAGCGTATTGCATCCTCCGCTTCACAATACCCCATAGATTTTCTATGGGGTTAAGGTCAGGCGAGTTTGCTGGCCAATCAAGGACAGGGATACCATGGTCCTTGAACCAGGTGCTGGTGGTTTTGGCACTGTGTGCAGGTGCCAAGTCCTGTTGAAAGGTGAAGTCTGCATCCCCATAAAGTTGGTCAGCAGCAGGAAGCATGAAGTGCTCTAAAACTTCCTGGTAGACGGCTGCATTGACCCTGGACCTCAGGAAACAGAGTGGGCCAACACCGGCAGATGACATGGCACCCCACACCATCACTGACGGTGGAAACTTTACACTGGACCTCATGCAACGTGGATTCTGTGCTTCTCCGCTCTTCCTCCAGACTCTGGGTCCTTGATTTCCAAAGGAAATGCAGAACTTGCTTTCATCAGAAAACATAACTTTGGACCACTCAGCATCAGTCCAGTCCTTTTTGTCCTTGGCCCAGGCGAGACGCTTCTTGCGCTGTTTCATGTTCAAGAGTGGCTTGACACACGGAATGCGACACCTGAATCCCATGTCTTTCATGAGTCTCCTCGTGGTGGTTCTTGAAGCGCTGACTCCAGCTGCAGTCCACTCTTTGTGGATCTCCCCCACATTTTTGAATGGGTTTGTCGTCACAATTCTCTGCAGGGTGCGGTTATCCCTAGAGCTTGTACACTTTTTTCTACCACATTTTTTCCGTCCCTTCGCCTGTCTGTTAATGTGCTTGGACACAGAGCTCTGCGAACAGCCAGCTTCTTTAGCAATCACCTTTTGTGTCTTGCCCTCCTTGTGCAAGGTGTCAATGATTGTCTTTTGGACAGCTGTTAAGTCAGAAGTCTTCCCCATGATTGTGGTGCCTTCAAAACAAGACTGAGGGACCTTTTAAAGGCCTTTGCAGGTGTTTTGAGTAAATCAGCTGATTAGAGTGGCAGCAGGTGTCTTCTATATTCAGCCTTTTCAGAATATTCTAATTTTTTGAGATACCAAATTTGGAGTTTTCATTAGTTGTCACTTATGAATATCAAATTTAAATGTAATGAACATTGGAAATACATTGGTCTGTGTGCATTGCATGAATATAATGTACAAGTTTCACGTTTTGAATGGAATTACTGAAATATTTTCAACCTTTTGATGATATTCTAATTTACTGGCCAGCACCTGTAGTTTGGTCAAACTACTGAACTTTCTCTCATCAACAAGTAGTCTGACTGCAAACCCGGCCGGAGGTCTGTGGATTGGAATGTCCTCCAGACTATTAGAAGTTTCTGGACGAGTCGCTGGTTTATTACATGCGGTGATTTGCTGTGCATTATTCTGACCTGTCTTTGCTTGCGCTCTGGTCAGTACTGCTGAGAAAGCTTTTCTTCGTAGTTTATTTATGCTCTCCTTGGCATTGGCTGCAACTTCTTTAGCCGACTTTTTTGGCCATTCTTCCACAGACTGTTTCAAGAAATGAGGTCCATTTTGCCATTCTGAAACCTCATTGAGATCCTCTGGAGTAGCTCCTCTTGTCAAAATATCAGCAATGTTCACATCACCAGGAATCCACCACCAGTCTTCTAGAGACCCAGCCTTCTGAATTTCACCAACCCTGTTGGCATAGAAGGTTTGGTATCCATAACTGTCCCGATGAATAGCTCCTAACACAGTTTGACTGTCCAGTAGGTGGAACCATCGCTCAATTTCCATTCGGCTTTGTTTTTCAATATATTTTCTGAGCCGGGTTGCAAAAACGGCCCCACAAATCTCTGCCTTGACTGGTTCCCCCTTTTGGTCCAGTGGCGTGAGTTTTGCTTTTGATTCGACCAATCTGACCTGGACGCCTTGCTTGGTCTCCCACCTGAGATACACTACAGCTCCAAAGCTCTTGTCACTCCCATCGGAGAAGGTTACTCCCCAAGGTTTTCCAATCCAGCCAGTTGGTGTGAGGCTCCTAGGGAATGTGATGTGGCCAACACGCACATACTCCTCAAATAGTTTGATGGCTTCTCTCCTGAGGTCCTCAGAGAGTGGCTTGTCCCAAGTGTCTCTGATCAGATCTCCACTTGCTGCCTCTTGGAATGCTTTCCTGACAAGTATGGCTCCTTTTTGCTTGATAGGGGAGACTAGCCCAATAGGGTCATAAAGGCCAGCCACTTGACTTAATAGGTCCCTTCTAGTTAGTGGGTCAGGAGTCCTTTCTTTCACTTCCTCTTCAAGGAGGTCTTGGCCAGTCCTCATCTTCTTTTTCCTTCTTGAGAAGTTGATCGACGATAATATATACAGTTTGTCCTCCTGGACCATGTATCCAATACCAAGGGCTCTATTGTCACCTTCTTTCATCTGATTGGGAAGTATCACAGCTTTCCTTGTTGGGTTTGCTGATCCAGGTTCACCTGCTTCCTGGTTTATCTGCCTCTCACCTTGCTCTGACAGAATCCATGGCTTGAGAAAGAAACCCCCTGCTCTCAGAATGTCCTCAACATTTTTTATGATCTCCTCCAACCTTTTGGAGTCATTGTGAGATGTCAGGATATCATCCACGTAACTGTCCTCTTCTAAAACTCTACACTCCTCTTGTAGGTGAGCAAACATTGGTAACCTTGCGGTCTCCCGCATAGCCAGCTGTGCTATGCATCCTGCTGGTCGATCTCCCATGTTTACTCTGGTGATCACATACTCTCCAATCTCCTCTTCCTGAGTATCTCTCCAGAGAAATCGGTGAAGGTGCATCTCTTGGTCTTCCAACCACACAGAGTTGTACATCTTTTTGATGTCCCCCAGAGCTGCTACACTTCCCTTTCTGAACCTGAGTAAGACTGCCCGGATTGGGTTAAGGACATCAGGCCCTTTTAGCAGGAGATCGTTCATACTTAGTCCCTGGAACCTTTGGCTGCTGTTCCATACGATGCGTATAGGTGTTGTTAAAGAGCGGGGGTTTGGTGCAATTAAGTGGCTCACATACCAAACTGGCCCTTTCCACCCATCCATTAACTCCTTGGTGAGCTTCTTGGCTGCTCCTCTTCCAACCATCTCATGTATCTGGGTTGCATAGGCAGCCCTCCACTTAGGATCTTTCTTAAGCTGTCTCTCCGTTCTCCGAAAGGTAGCTTCTACCCCACTCCGGTTATTGGGAAGCGAGGTTGGGTCTTCGATCCAGGGGTATTTTGAATCCCAGTGTGGTGCATCACTGTGGGCATCCGCTTTGACATGTGTGAGCCCTTGTTTTATGATTTCAAACTCCCTTTCTTCATTCAATGTCATTTCCTTTCCTCCTGGATGACAGCTGCCACAGCGACATCCACCACACTTTGGTTCACAGGCTGTCCCAATGCTGTCCCATTTCCACCACTCTAGAAACTCTCTGGCAGTAACTGTGGTCTCAGCATGCTTCTCTCTTGTCTCCTTGATCTCTTCATATTTCCTTGCAGCTGTTCTCATTGAGCGAGCAAAGTGCGTTTCGGACCGATGTGCTGTGATGTCCACCTCCTCAAAGAGATCTGGATGAGCTCCTCCCACAACTTTCCCCAGCGGGCTGTCCCACAAGACTAGATCCCCAACAACTTTCACTCTCTGTGGAGCAAGTCGACCTTCACGGTGGCTGATGAGTAGATCGACGCTCTCCGGTCTCTTCAAGTCCTCCAGCGCAGTTTCTGGGAAGAATCTCCTCAGCCGCTCAGGTTCAATAACTTTGTGGACTTCGGCTATTTCACGCAGACCATAGCAGATGAGTTCATGAGCTATTTCTGTCCCTCTGGGTGTTCTGATCCTTACCCTGAGTAGATATCGTCTGGTGTTAACCTTCATAGCCATTCCTCCAACTCCATGGACGACCAAAACGATTTTTTCACTCCTCAGTTTCAATCTTTTAGCAGCTCTGTGTGTTATATAATTAGTGTCCGATGCCAAGTCAATCAGAGTCCCTATCTTCTGACCTGCATTGGTGGTGACTTCTAGAAGCATCATAATGACTGGTAGCTCTTCCAGGCCATTTGCATCCATTAATCTCATCTTCTCTCTTCCTGGGTTGTTTGGTTTTGCAGTCAAGTTTGTAAATGCTCGTCTGCACTTCTCTACCATTTCTGGGGAGAGTTCAGCCATGAATTTTTCCTGTTCTTCGGTAAGCTTGGGATTTTTCTTGCCGTTTTTTCCACCTTTGTCTTCCCCGCTCCTTCTGTATTCTCCTCTGGGGCAGAGGAAAAAGTGGTGATCTGACAAGCTCCCCTTTCCGCAGTCTTTGTTTCTGCACAGGTAGTTGCCTAAACAATCATCCTCTTCTCTGTGGCATCCTAAGCACCGCTTACATGCTCCCAACTTCTTAATGGCATTCATTTTCTCAGGCAGCTTCAGTTCCTTGAACCTTTTGCAGAAGAATATTTTTTCCTTATGTCTTTCATCTCCACAGACGACACATCCTCCCTGTTTAATGGAGCGTGTGGAAGCAAACCTTTTTTCAATCTTACTCTCTTGCCTATCTGGCTTCTCAGTTACTCCAAGTTGTTCCAATTTCTCCAGAATTTCTTCTTGAGTTTTCAGGAACTTGAGAAGGTTATCAAAATGATTGTCTGGTGTGACATTGTTGCGAGGGTTCACCATAAACACAAGCCAATCTTTCTTTACAGCCTCTGGTAATTTGCATTCAATAGACTTGGTTACCAGAGGGTTCTTAATGGCACCCACATCTCCAAGCTCCATAAGGTCAGCCAGAGCTTTTTCCACCATTTGGATTAAGTCAATAACCTTTCTTGGCTGGTTTGCTTTTACTTTGGGTGTTTTCTGAAGTTCTTCAATTATTTCCAAGGCGATAGTAGATTTATTGCCAAATCTGTTTTCAAGGACCCTGAAAATTTCTTGAGCCGTATTGTAGGTTGATAGATGTAGGTCTCTGGAAATTTTTCCATCAATGCTGTCCAGAAGTTGTATTTTTTTCACTTCCACTGAGCCAGTGGGTTCTCCTTGCCTTTGTAGACTTTCCCAGTCTTTCTTCCATCGGTGAAACTCTCTTTTACATCCATAAAATCTGGGCAAATTTGTTGGCTGTATTCTCACAATGGGCATAGGGTGAGTGGCTGGTGTAGTAGCCATGTTGTTGGCCACTGGTGCAGCAGCTGCTGCCACATCTGCATCTCTTTTGTCCCTTGCAATTTTTCCTGCGATTGCAAACTCTACTCTTTTTGCTTCAAGCTTGTTCTTCATGAGCTTTAGATCTCTTATCCGGCCTTCCAGCTCAGGTCACTCTGCGGCTGGAATCCACATCTCCCACGATGCTAGGATCTCAGCAGCTTCCTGGACCAGCTGTCTCATGAATGCGATTTGTACTTCATATCCATCTTGGTTTATGGTGCTGACTGGCATTGCCATAGCCTCCTCACATGATTTTTCTGCTTCCCGGATTGCAGTTATCAGCTCAAGTCCATAGCTTAACCATAATTTGTCTTGAATTAGGGCTCTGACTTCATCCAACTTTGTCTGACAGTCGTTCTCAGTTTTCACCAGGTCAGCCTCCTGCTGCTTGCCAAGCTCTTCTCCATCTTCAGCCTCGAGGTCTGCTAATAAGCCAGCTTTATAGTCATCATTTGACTCACAGAGTCGTCTTGCTGCACATGTGAGTTTCTTGAACTCCTCTTGTAGTTCACCCTTCATCATGTTTTTCACTTCTCTTGTGAGGGAATTAGCTGCTTTGGTGAAAGTACTTTTAGCCATGGTTCTTTCTCTCTTCAGCTGACTCACTGATTTCCCAAAAGCTTCTTCTGCCATCTTGTGTGAAACAACAACTTATAATCAAGAACGTAGTCCAGGCTTTATTTGTCTTTATTTTCCTCTGCTGTTGAAACAGCTTTTTCTCTTGACTCAGGCCTTTGATCCTTCACCGTGAATGCAATGGTTTTCAACTGTCAAGTTTTCCCCTGTCCAGCTTCTGTCCAAACTTGAAAAGGACTGGTTCCACCACAAAAAGTGAGCTAGGAAACAACTCATTCTTTTCTCGGTTTATTTGAGGTAAATCAGGTACTTGGGTAATCAGGTACCAAGGAAATCAGGTTGAAAACCTTCAAACAGAAACAGATTTATATGATTACAAACCAAAAGAATAAATTATCTTGTCTAATCTAAGCAGGTAATGTCATGTAACTTTATTTAACAGTAGAATGTTGTCAGATCCATACCAGTAGCCTCTTTGTGGTTTCCCCCAAGCTGAACAGTCTTTTCTTTTCTTTTTGCTGCATCTGCTTCCCTTCTGAGGTGCAGACTGAATTTGTTTGTATCCTGCAGACAGGTGCTCTCACTCAGCTGATGAGCTGATCAGACAGGAACTGGTCAGACAGGAATGGTGGTGGTGTTACTCGGCCTCCAGGGGGTGCAATTACTGACTGGCTGACTGATCTGACTTTGAGCCTGACATAAACTGAGTGATCAATTATAATAAAACACTAACAACAACAACAAAAAGAGGTTTTTTAGTGTTCCACACCTTTAACTTACATTCACACAACGGTTTCCATAATGCCCAACTCTTCCCGACCGGTCTGGTGCATAATGAAGCCCTGTGCTGTCACGGTCTGAGTACTACCCTGTTGGTTTTCCCTGGGTTTTTACCTGTAGGTGGGTGTGGCTGAGACTCCCCAGCTATCTGGCATCATCATCACGGCACCAGAGTATTTAAGGAACAGTGTGACACTTCTCCATGCTGGGTGGTTTGTTGTGTAGTACTACTGATGACCACTAGTGGTCACTTCAGAAATCAGGAAATTTTGCAGTGACATTTAGCCTAGTGAACTAGACCGAATTCTTGCTTTGCAAAGTTTGTTAAATAATACATTTATTTAGTCCGGCTTGCCAGGCTAAGTGACATTGGGGAAGCACTGAAATTGTGTATACAGGGAAGGAGACACACTATGAGAACTAAATTGTAATATAAAAATTACAACAATTAATACCAATAATGTTCATAAATGTCTATCCTTGTATTTTTGCAAGTTATGTTTTATTGTAATCACATGAAAGGGATTACCTACATTTATAGTTCACAATAATTACTTGTATGTCTTTAACGGGGTTTTCCACACACTAAGTTCAAAGCTAATATCCGGGGTTTACAGCCTGACAGCTAAATTTACTTAGCCTCTCTGGCAGGCCTCATGATTGAAGACGCTCCTGTTAGCTGAGCTTTGGACAGGGGTGGAGTGAGGTGTCCAGTCTGGTCCTGAACTGCCTTCAGCTGGCTCAGTTCCCAGACTCAGCAGCAGAGGATCAAATCACAGCGACAGTAAATGAGCAGGCGTGGTAACAAAGTTGACCAAGTCCAGACTCACAAAACGGGATTGTCACTTTCACAGAAATCTCATGATTATTTTTATAAAATCTATAAAAACTTTGAAAATCAGGCCGATGACCTGAAGTTTAAGATGCTCTGGTTTGATCAGAAAAGACCCCAAAAGGCAATTAGACCTGTGTTTGCAAAGTGATGTTTATTAAAGTGAAAATGATTAAACCTTATCACTAAGGCAATAAAAGTTTAACTATGTCCTGTTTTACCAGTTTGTGAGAGCAGGAAGGCTGCTGCTGCAGAGAAAACAGAATTAAAGAACAAATCCACGTTTGACTTTTGAAGTTTTCCTTTTATTGATCCTTTAACCGTTCTGTCCACAACCAGAAAACAAAGCTACCAAGTCATTGTCTTTAAAACAGTTACCAGTAAAATAAATAAAACCGTTTTCAAACCTGTGAAACCAGGTGAAGTCCAGATGGCACCACTATTTTCAGTAGACTGTTAGACATAATGACTGTATGCCATTTATTTCAGTCCACCTCAGTGTGTTTGGTGGTTTTAAAGGCAGCAATAAATATTAAATACTCCACATTTCTTAGCTGTGAAATGGCAGATCACTTTGTGTCATTGTTGGCATGACCTTTCTGAAACGTAATCTGAGACGGGCTTTAAAACAAGAGCTCATGATGGGCTCTTCGGGTGGTATTGTCCAGATTCAGTCGGTGCAGATCCAAGGTTGTTTAAATTAAGTGGAGCGTTTCCTTCAGACTCCATCTGAACACTGGGTAGCAAACTGAAATTCAGCACTAGATATCAACATCTCCACTCGATTCATTTCATAGGTTTCATGTTAAGAGTCAAACGTTGTCGAGAAGAACAGAATAAATGAGGTCAGCACTTAAAAACTATGTGAATAGCATTTGTTAGGACAGATTCCAAAAATAAAGGAAGTGCATTAGTTTTATGTTTTGTCACTTGTGCCATTTTAATTAGGGCAAATGATCCTTGGCATGAAAAGCTGACCCCCCCCATGCCAAACAAACCTTCTGCACAGGTGGCTAAACATAAAACCCTATTGAACATGAATGACGAGAAAATAACCACAAAAAGACCATTATTTGATGATTGCCTCATTTTTTTTTTCACGATGTGGCTGACTTGAGGTAAGCAATCAGGTCCTGGCGCTCTCCCTTCTTTTTGATACCAGCGAAGATCATTTTGGTCCCAGGAATGTACTTCTTGGGGTTTTCCAGGTACTCCATCAGGGTGTCCTCGCCCCATATGATGCCTGGAAGGGAAGAGATAAAAAAATAAGTAACGACAGATTCATAAATCAGTTTACAATGAACACAAGAAAACTCAGTGAAGAGTTTGTTATTCTGGGTCACCCTGAACTGACCTTTACTCTTGTTGGCATCTGTGTAGGAGAAGCCCGCTGCTTGTCCCGTCTTACGCCCCATCAGACCCCAGAGGTTAGGGCCCACCTTGTGCTTGCCTCCCTGCTCGACGGTGTGACACTGAGCACACTTCTGGACGAAAACCTTCTTTCCTTTCTCAGCGTCACCCATAATCAGCTGGGGAGACCCAATGAGGGTAAACAGGACACAGATGTGGAAGAAAGACATAAATGTGAACGGAAGTTCTGTGATTTCATTTGACCTTCAGTGTTTAGAGGTCATTTGAGGTGACATTTCATTCTACTTTCACTATACACCCCAATGTAACAAGTTATGCTATGCCATCACATTGTTCAGGTTAATTTGGGGAAACCTGAGAAGAAGACACCACAAGAAGTCAAGCCTTTTGTTCCTGATAATACTCAAGATTGCCACCACAGGACAACACAGGAATTCAAAAAGGTTGGCCTGGTTTAGGGTAATTAAGGGTAGACTTAATGGTATAAAGTTAGCTAAGGACAGCACGGGTGGTTAAGTCCTGTGGAAAGCAGCCAGCATTAAAGATCTTAGCTCGAGGGGGTTAAATGTTACTTCTGTGAGAGGAACAACTGGTGCGGAGTCCGATGAGAAATGGAAAACGGTCGACTTTTTAGATCAAATAACGACACTTAGTTATTACTACAACTTTATGGGGTGGTTTCAAAATGAGCTCCGTGTCGATCTTCAAGTGAACTCTGTCCATTTGTTCACTACGCTTCAGTGGACTTTTATCTTCACATAAACTATTCAGTACCTACATGCCAATGTTGAATACTAACGACAAGCGGATTGCTAGCTTGGCTGAAAGGACTGCGGCAGGTTGTAGCTTCTGGTTTGGGCACCACCAAACTGTAATTAGTCTCGTTCAGGAATAAAATCACCGTTCATAAATTAAACTTAACACGTTCTGTTTCTCAGATCACAGACGACCGGCTTTTTTTTTAAGTTAGCCGGCCAGCTATCAAGATTAACCGGGTCTCCACCTTCATAAGGCCGTCAAGGATGCTTCAATGTCGCTGCCACGCGACGCTGCTCTTTAGCTGCTGCAATTTTCCACGTTCTCTTTAGAACACACTACTGGGCAGAATGGGTATATTAAACAACAATTCGAAAGACTTAACAGCCGCATTACATTGTTATAACAGGTTGGGTTTAAACGGTAAAATCTACGCAAAGAGAGTAATCAAGTTATTCACCATAAGCTAACGGTATGCCTTATTATCAAATAGTTCTCAGACAAATTTTGTACATGTAATCACTGACTCAATCACCTTCTCGTCATGTTTTTTATATAAAGTACAAAATAATTACCTTTGGGTTAAACTATACCGGCTCAAAACCTCGTGGGTGTAGGTACAAATTGTTCCTCTCAGCCGACAAGCGGTTACTGGTGGCTGACGTAAGGAAGGTCACTTCACTTAAGCGGCACCGGCTTTATACGTCATCACGTAGTCACGTGTTGAAAGTTCCCTCCACGCGCATGTTGCGTTCTTACAAATGGTATTTTCAACAATTCTGACAAAAATTCCCCCTACAATTTGCCAATTTTAAAAATGATAAGATGTTATTAAATAAGATACACTTTAATATATAAATAAGTGGAAATAGGAATACTTTTTTCTCAATATTTAGGTAAATGAAAGATAACGTTTATGCTATCCTGACGTAAATAATTTTGTCCGGGGTACACCTGAAGGTAGCTCCAAACCACTGAGACGTCGGAAAGATACAAGATGGAAGAAAGCTCGTGGAAACAAATGCCGGAAAACCTTGAAGATCCTCCTAACAGTCGGTTGTTCTTGGTAGCCAGTAGGTGTACAACAGAAGATGAGCTTCGGGAAAGGTTTTCCAAATTTGGGGAAGTTCAGGGAGTCTGGTTGGTTAAAGACAAACAGACAAAGGAACCTAAAGGCGTCGCTTATGTGAAATTTGCGAAGTCTTCCCAGGCATGCTTGGCCATGGAGGAAATGCACGGAAAAATGCTGTCGGATGGGTCTAAACCTCTTAAGGTCAGGATAGCCGTCAAGCTACAGATATATAAGTAAACAGCAGCAGTATTTTCAGACAAGGTTGATAGGCACGAAACAGTTAGCGTAGTAGCTAAGCAGCTTCTGGTGCGTTCGTACGCAATTTGAAAATGGACAGTTATTCTTTGAATAGTTATAACGTGGTTTATCATCTGTTCTACGTGTGAATGTGTTGTTACTAAAGTAATGGATCATTACCAGCAGTGTTTGACCTTTTGCGTTTTGTTTTGTGTAGGTTTTCATTGCTCAGTCACGCTCGTCAAACAGACACAGAGATGTAGAGGATGAAGAGCTGACCAGGATCTTTGTCATGATTCCTAAAACATATACCGAAGAGGATCTCAAAGAAACTTTCAAAGTAACTTCACCCAAGTTTATATTTATCAGCTGACTTCTTTATGGAAAAGCTGGGATGCAACTGAACCGTTTTACCGCTTTGAGATATGTGTCAGTCCGGGGTTTTAATCACAAGGTCGTGCATTAGGAATACAAATTCGGTTTCGTTTGCTCCAAATTACCTTTTTTATCCTGATTGTATTTCATCAATCAATCAATCAAAGCTTTATTTATAAAGCGCCTTCCGCAACCCTGTCAGGAAGCCCAAGGCGCTGAACATGGTACAGTAGAAGTACAAATATAGTGAATAAATAAAAAATAAAAGCAATTCAGAAATAAAAGCAATTCAAATTACAAAATACAAATTACAAAAAAAGGTGAAACATTGTAGTACAGGACAGATGGGTAAAACAAGGGATAAAGTCTTGAGTTTCATGCTGTAATCTGACCGTGACCCATAGACAGAGCTCAGTTGTGGGGTGGAATCTGTCTTTCACAATGGCTCTGCAATGAATCGAACTATGTTAGGACCAATCAAAGCAGTGATCAACGTGATATACTTATCACTTCGGATGTCAATGAGGCAGTCCGCCATGAAGAAGAAGCAAATGCATCCATTTTTCAAAACAAAGGACCTCTGTCTGCTCATGTGTCAAGGAAAAGCCCGAGTCTAAATCATCCAAAGTTAAGGCCAAGGCTGGTTCAAACGAGCATTGTTCCTGAACCAACAACATTTTTGTAGTTTTCCTTTGTTGCAGCTCTGGTTCCAAGCCCACCCACCTGAGAGCGCTGTAATTGGCCAGACCTAAAAAAAAAAATGGGACCAATGGTAAACCTGCTGAGGCTACAATGGAGTATCCAGACAGACCTGTGTTGCTTCTACTGCTATGATTTGTCTAGTTACCTAAATAAAAGTTAGAGCAATAAAACAGAGTAAACAAAAATGACAATTTTATTGCCCAGAAATAATTGAAGGAGTTTTGTTCTTCAGCTGCTTCTCTATAATTTTCATCATATCACAAAAAGGCCTTTAAAGTAGTGATGCACCAATATGAAATTTTTGGACCGATATATTAAGATCACTGTTATGGTTGATAACGATATTTGCCGATACCGATAAACTTAAATTAATGCGTCTAAAATCAACAGATTTTGTATAGGATGAAAAAGATTAAAGCTGAATTTATGTTATGTACACACAACACACACATTTACACTTCAGAGGTGATTACAATAACTGTCCTGTGACTAAACAATTACACATCACCCCCCTCACCCTCTGAAAAAGGCAAACAAATGGAGACGAGATGGAAAAAATATTGGTTGTTAATATTGGCACGGTTTTATTTATCGAACCGATATGTTAAAAAATGACTAACATCGGCCGATATTGATGCCGATGTATTGTCCATCCCTACTTTAATGTCAGTCTGTCTGTTTTTCAGGTGTATGGAGACATTGAATATTGCATCATCATCAAAAACAAGACCACTGGTGAAAGTAAAGGACTCGGCTATGTGAGATACTTCAAACCTTCTCAAGCCGCCATTGCAATAGAAAAGTGTGACAAATGTGAGTCTGTTCATAGTTATGTTCTCGGCTCACTAAGACTAGAACCGGGGGGATATCGACTCTAGATTTATTCTTAAAGGTCTAGATTTATTCTTAAAGGTCAACTTTACTGATAAAACATTTTTAAATGATCATTTCTGATTACAATGGGTCACTCTGAGTTTTTAATGCAGGCTGAACATGAAAATAGTCTCCTACAACTATCTCCTGCATTAGCCTCTGATAGAAAAAAGACGGTGAAACTCTGGGATTCGAAAAGCCTGGCAGATCTACATCACACTGTCACTTAACATTCATGGACTCACCCATTTTGACTCAAGACGGGGAAGGCTGTTGTTGGGTTAGCATCTAGGAAACAGCAGAGAACGTCTCTGCTAGTACAGCTAATTGTTAGCATTAGCAACTCCACCACACAGCAGAACTCCAGGCTTGTGTTGTTAGAGAAGATAAAACATCAACGTTGCAAAGCAAACTGAGTCGGTAGTAGAGGCACATTTCTGTTAGCCAATCAGAGGTGAAATGTCCAAATATCAGGAAGTAAGACTCCAAATTCTGTCATCTGAAGTAGTGATGCACCGATATGAAAATTTTGGGCCGATACCGATATCCGATATTAAGCTCACTGTTATGGCCGATAACCGATATTGACCCTTTGCACCGACGTCACTTAATCACGTGGGTCCACCATGGTGGACGGCAAAAGCATGTAAACAGTGAGCAACACGAGTACTAAACTAAGGGAAACGTAGAGCCTGAAATTGTTTTTGCAATCAAAATAAAAACAAAACTCCAGCATTCCTTCAACTAGTTCATGCCCAGTTCAGTTATCAGATGAAGTAGCGCATCTAGCTGGGGCTCATAGAGAGCGGTATGCTAACTAGCTTACCAACGTTAGCTTATGTTCTCTCTGCAGCTGTTCACCGATGTAAACATGTTGCTGACTTTGCCTAAATTCACAGCTTTTCATTTTACACCAAAGCTGATTTTTTAAAAGTCCGGATCCCTACCAGCTTCTGTTGCTGGTGGTGTTACCGGGTTCAGCTGCTGCTCTCACACCAGAATGAGAAGATCTCTGAACGGCGACGCTCATATAAATAATAACGTAATTTTAACACACGTAATTATACATTGGAGCTTTAATATTGTTAATAATTGTCTCGATTTACCCTACAGAGGACCGAGCGCAGCCTCCATGGTGAAATACCCATCCATCAGGATTATCAATAACTAGTATAAACACATCACATTTATCCCTGTCCCTGTCTTCCTCATGAAATAAATGAACGTTAATCTTACCCGGTAAAAACATGCTCGCTGCAAATCTGAGGGCTGCTAGTCCGCTTGATTGATCGCTGCAGTTCATCTCCGTCCTCAGTCTCCATCAAAGTTATTAAAAAAACAAAACGAGTTGAGTTTACATCTGTCTAAAGTCTGTTAGTGCAGCCAACCACGCAGCAAGCTAAAACCATTTTACTGTCAAATCAACTAAATAAAAGTGATAAAAAGCCACAAACTGGCTTGTTTTGACTAGCTTCACTTGAATTTCAACGGGTGTAAACTGTCTTTTTGCCGTCCATCATGGCGAAGGCGGTGGTCTCATGAGTGGCGTGACGTCACGTGCAAAGGGTCAGTACTTACATTAATGCTAAAATCAGCAGATTTTGTATTGAATGAAAATTATTAAAGCTGAATTTACGTTATTATGTACACACACAACACTCATTTACGGTTCTGAGATGA
Source organism: Nothobranchius furzeri (assembly GCF_043380555.1). Lineage (NCBI taxonomy): Eukaryota > Metazoa > Chordata > Actinopteri > Cyprinodontiformes > Nothobranchiidae > Nothobranchius > Nothobranchius furzeri. The sequence goes on from NC_091752.1 coordinate 40,292,035, forward strand.
TTCTTTCACTGTTCACATGACTAAACAATTACACATCACCCCTTCACCCCTGAAACAGATAAACAAATGGAGACGAGATGGAAAAAATATTGTTCGTTAATATTGGCCCGGTTTTATTTATCGAACCGAAAAAGATATGTTAAGAAATGACTAACATCGGCCGATACCGATATTGATGCCGATATTGTCCATCCCTAGTCTGAAGCAGCTTTCTCCTCCAGCTGACTTCTATGTTCTGAAACAGGCGCACTAGAGCTTTTTTCCCCTCAGAGTACGACTCACAAGACATTCATTCCTACTAGAAACCACTGCAGATGTATTAAAATGAGTAAAGATGACCTTTAAAATTCTAATATCGGCTGGTTTCATGTACAACAGGTACGCTTGTATTCGTTCAGCTTTAGAGTAATTGTAATATCAACTTTTTTCCACTTTTTGTGTTCCTGAGTCTTCTGCACAAATACATTATAGGGCTGCACAATATATCGCAAATATATCGTTATCACAATATCAGCATGCGCATAATGCATATCGCAAATATTGCAATGAATGGTCAGCTCAAATGTTTGCTACACATAATGCATTCTGTTAATCAAACTGAAGCATGATGTTTTATTTACCAATCAAATGGAGCCCTTCACCCATTTGGCCAATTAGGTGGGTTCTCATAGGTTAGATGCCCCGCCCCCGAGGCAGGCGGCACTTAAATTTGATGGTTAGCAAACACCTGAGTTAGCTGTTTTATGCTCTTTCTGCTGATTCTGCTTTTCCCGGGATCCACTGATTGCCTTTTCTTGTTCATTTTCTATTTTACTTTCCTCAAATCTTTTGCTTTTCTCATTTTTATGATTTTGTTGTCATTTATAATTTCTTTGTTTTTGATTATTTTTCCTGATTTAAGTTTTTATTTATCACAAGTAATATCCTCATCGCAGCGTTAATCACTGTTATCGCATATCGCAGGTTTTCCTAATATCGTGCAGCCCTAGCACATTAATAACATATTTAATGAGGTTCTAGTTATGCCTTCTTGGTGTAGTCAACCTAGCCTCTTGCCACCAGCTTACAGGGCCATCCTGGCTGAGCCCCGCACCAAGTCCAACGTCTCTGAAGATTACTCCGGAGGAGCATGCAGAATGGATTATTCCAGCACTGCCAACCCCACTGGTCAGCGTCCCTTCCCTACATTGACGTCTTATTTTCAGAAATAATTCAGAACGAGTACATTTCTCTCCTTGTCATTTTCTTACAGTTGATCTTGGGAACTACACGGCCATGGACTTCCGCAGCAGTGAGATGACCAGCACCCTGATGATGTCCTCGCGGGCTGCTCTTTCCCAAGAGCAGGTGTTTTCTCTCTTCGACATTATTCCTGGCATGGAGTTCTGCGATCTGCAGAGAGACCAGTTTGGAATTCTCAAAGGTAAATGGTGAAACACAAAGTACTGGATTCAGTCAACAAAGATTCATAAACTCTGTTCAAGATGAACTGTATTGGAACTGTTTCGTATCACATCAGACATTTGTTTGCTGGTGGACTCCATACTGAGAGGATTTCTATTAAAACTGGTTGATTCTGTGCCCAGGTCATGCGTTGATTCACTACAATAATCTGGGATCAGCGGTTTATGCTAAGGAGAAGCTAAATGGCTTTGAGTATCCCCCCGGTAACAGACTGCAGGTTTATTTCCACAACGACGGAGAAAGGTGGGTATAACAGGTGCTCGCTCTCACTTAAATGTTTAAAACGTGACGAACATTTTAGTCAACAGCTGCAGAAAGGTCAGAAATCACCTTTCAAGGTTAATAGAAACATTCATTTAAAAAAAGAAAGACTTAAGTCTGACCTTCTCTGCATGTCCGTTTGGCCATAATTAATTTCTTATGAAATATTCACGAGTGAATGGGACCTCAGCAGCAGCAGTGGTCCTGTTTTACGCTGGTGCAGGAAGGCTGCCAGCTTCAGGGCAGATCCTTCAATCATATAGACTCTTGGTTTCACACACCAGAGCGATTTAGATCAGCTGCAGGGGTGGGGCTTTTTGGTCAGGCAGCAACAATCTGAAGACGTTTTTGTTTTTGTGTGCAGTCCCATCAGTCGGATGTCAAAGCAGTGTGTTCAAGCTCAGATCATGTCCTGCGGGTGGAACGGAAGCTCCTGCAGCCAAGTGAGGAAACCTGTGAGTTTAAACCTGAAACACAGGGTCGCATCGGATAAACTCGTATTTTATCCCGCGAACCGTACTTATACGGTTTGAAGTTATGTTCTTGTGATTGACAAAAACCTGAAGTACAGCAATGGTCCTGAAAGTTCTGCGTGTCCAGATGATGAGGTTTTTGTCTCCATCAGAGCTACTCTTCATTCTCCACATCGTCTCGGATTCAGACAGAGGTCAACCTGCCATCGATAAAGAAGCTGGCTCCAGCTGACAGCAGGACCAAAGAGCGCTTGTTTGTGGTGTTTAACCCCTCCCCTCTGCCCCACGATGTGCTGGAGGACGTCTTCTGGTAAACATCTCAAACTCCAGACCACATTGTGAATGATCCAAGAGCACAAACCACCCTTAAATAATCCCACCGTGTCTCTGCAGTCGCTTCGGATCCCTCATCGAGGTCTATCTGGTTTCAGGGAGGAACGTCGGATATATAAAGTACGCCGACAAACAGGTACGTTTTCATTCTGGGATGCTGGCTGAGCTTGTTTGTGTTTTCCCATCATAACCACTCTGTTCTGCTTGTGCGTCAGTGTGCCGACGAGGCCATGGCAGCGCTGCACGGCGAGGTCGTTAACGGAGTCAGGATGAAGGTGATGCTGGCGGATCCGCCCAGAGAGGAATCCCACAAACGCCCTCGTACCTACTAGAGCGGAGCGGTAAGTGTCTGCTGCCAGGACAGGTGTCGAACTCCGACTCCCTGGTGTCCCACAGGTTTGGGCTCGTTTCCTGCTTCCGACACACCCGATCAGCTGTGTGGGAGCAGAGAAACCTCACACCCTGGAGGTGGACATGTTCTGTAGGAGAAACTGATGAACGTATTTGAATGATGTGGTAAACGTGATGTAGTTTGTACTCAGAAATATTTAAATTTACTTTTGAAAGCAACTTTGACAAAAAGCCTGCGTTTGGGTCTGTCAGTAACGCTGCAGCTTCTTGTCCCCCAGGCGACTGTTGTCCTGACACAATGACACCAGACCTGACAGACCAGACATCAAGACCTTCTCGACCTCTGACCCGACCTTTGACACCTGCTTGACTCATAAGCAGTCTGAACAGCAGCATGTATGATTCTCGTTTAGCAGATATTTAGCCTGCTAACACATTCGTCAGGCTTTAGTGTTGCTTCTTAGATGTTCCGTTTTCTTTAGAAAGTTTTAAAACAGGATTTGCTGAATTGTAATAGTTTTTTTTCCTTTTTATCCAATAAAAGTGAACCGAACACTGCTTCTCGTCTTTTATTCTTGGTTATAGAAATGATGTCTGATAGTTTGTATTAAACGTCCCATGACCTGCTGTTAGAAGAAACTGAACGTATTGAACCTCACATTAACACGTGAAAGCTTGTTTCTGGATTTATTCCCTCACTAAATCCACGCAGATATCCATGTAGAGCTTTTATTCTGAACTGGTTTTCTAAAAGCTGCTGTTGAATCAGAGGAAGCCACACCCTGAATGTACAGATACTTTATTTCGTTTGGAGGCAACCCATGAGAACATTATTTACAATCCCAGGCTAGCAAGAAGCACAAATCAGGTAGGGGGGGGGGGGGGGGGGCAGCAATCAGGTACAGCTTGGATTTATTTACCTCAGTTACACGAAACCAAGTCGTCCATTTTCATTTAAGCATCAGATCTGCTAGGAGGACAAAAGTGCGTCTTCATGTTAATTTTGGCGTAGGTGGGTGAACAGCTGATGCTGCTCTTTTCTCCTGCGAGTATAAAGATGTCTCAGGTTTGTGACGTTAGAACTTTAAATCCTGTAATCTGTGTGAAAATCACAGAATGCAACACTAAACTGAGGAGGTACAAAAGCAAAGCAAGTCCAATTAAATGAAGGTTTAGTGAAAACCAGCAAAGTTTGTCTGGCAACCAAATGTGGACAATCTTTGAATGGAAACCGTCAGATGGACGGCGACAGGACCGGCCGTGAGTCCGCCTGAAGAGCACGGCCATGCTGCTGAGGGCTGATGCGGAGACGGGCAGTGATGTGACAGAATCAGCCTTTATTACTGGAGTCTCTGAAAGTTAAAATCAAACGTCTGGTCTCTTTGATGTGTAGCTCCATGCATCCATCACTAGTTCCACTAGTCCATCCCAACTCCTCCTCACACGCTCCTTCAGTCTTCCAGACCCAATGTGTTCAGCTCCTCGTCCAGCTCCTCCAAATCTTCTCCCGTGAACAAGTTTTCATCCACCGGTACCTCTTCTTCATCATCCACTTCTCCATTTTCCTCCTCTCCCTCTGCTCCTGGAAGGCCGTTGGATTCAACGCCACCACACGCACCGTTCAGCTGCTCCTCTGCAATCGGAGAAAGGGATTTTGGTATTTCTGAAAACAACAGAGCAGGTATACCAGATGTTTTTCTCACCAGGATCCTCTTTAGCTGCGTTTGCCTGCGTTCTGGAGCTGAATCGGTCTGTAGACGCTACAGTGATGCCTGTATTGTCCACCTCTTGGGGAATAAAACGGGATAGGTCTATGTCCTGGATATTTGTAGCATCAACCTGAAAATTAAAAGGTCAAAAAGTAGATTAGTTCAATGAAAACAGAAACCACACTTCTGCTAGGCTACAGCTGACTTTAGCCGAGCAGAAGTAAGAAGGGTTTTATACTGAACAGCAAACCTGCAACGTTTACTTTTAAGAGAAAATGACCGTTTTAAGAGATCAAAATGCACATTCTAATATTAAAACGATGACTCTTTACTTCAAGGCTCATAAAGTCCGAGCACGTGTCACCTCTTCTCTACGGTTTCTGTATTTTATACCAAATCGGTTATTTTACAACATTTAAAGAAAAAGCAACTCACAATGACACTTTGTATTTTCTACCGTATGCTCTTGATCACCAAAGCCTGTGGAGGGCAGGGACGTGCAGACAAACACCTCCATGTTTTTATAATTACCTCTTCCTCCTCATCATCATCGTCCTTCATTTCATAATCATAACGAGAATCATCAGCTTCATCGTCGTCATCCTCAATCAGCTCTGGGCGGAACTCGAACACTTCACGGCCGCTCACCTACAGCAGCACGTAAACAGGAGGACGTTACGTTACTGAGGCCTGCATCACCACTGCCACTAACACAAGGAACAACACACAACTCACCACTAGCGACTTTCCAGCTTTAAAATCTGCTTTCTTCTTCTCCATCTCCTCCCTCGCCTTGTCCACCTGTAATCACCAGCAGCCGGTTCGGGGTAAGATTCGTGTTTCTGCCTCTAATCATCTGAACTTCTTCCCCAGAACAGGCAAGCTGCTAAAACACATTCTGACCTTCTCCTGCCTTTTCCTCTTCTTCCAAGCAAGGAACGTCTCCAGTGTGATCCGAGTTACGTTTGCACCCAGAGCTGCACGCTGCAGACAGGGACAGGCGTCAGCACAGGACAAGGAGAAACTTCCAGGTCACAGTTAAGCTGGGCGGACACTGTGCGACTTTTTCACTCGTAGCCGTCAGCTTCCGCTCAAACTGCACGACCCAGTTCTTGGATGCGATCTGACTGCTCACACTGTACGTCTGGTAGCAACACGTCGGCCCTAAAAATATGCTAAAAATAGCAGTTTTTACGCAACACGTAATTTGCCTGTTGCCTGTTGAGGAAAACGAAATAAAGAAAGTAAATCTGTGTTTTGTGATCTGTTTAATTTGACATGAACACGACAAACACGCTTTCTTGACAATCTTTGTGAGTAAAAAAAATGTGTAGAAATTAAAACGAACAGCGTGTGTTATTAGGGAAATAGCGAGCGAGCGGCGTTGATGCAGGATGAGCGGTTCTGATACTTTTTGGGTCGCAGCTGCTCGCAGCGCCGCTTCAACAATGCAATACCCTCACGAGGGACGAGCAAAATATTAAACACGCCAGAAGTTTGTGCGAGCTCACGATTGCTGATCGGTAGCTGGTCACGTGGTGTTAATTGCCTCTCGTAACCCCCTGTACACTACACGACGCTCAGCGCAAAACTCGCCCCGATCTCGTGGATTCTCGCACGAGTGGAAAATCGGCTCAAAAAAGAGAAAAAGTCGCACAGTGTACGCCCGGCTTAAGTCTCACGGGGAAATGTCCGATTGATCTGATGGTCCACGTCTTTAGAGAGCACGCTGCCGCACTCCGGTTTTCTAAAGATGCTTTCAGGTAAAACTGCTGTTGGTGTGTGGAATAAACAGCCATCTGTATGACTCCTAATGTGGAATAAACAGTTTGTTCTGTTGGCTGACATGTGAAGGATGAGCAAACCAACATTTAAAAAGATTTTGCCATTGTTCCCACACCAGCTGGATGACAATATTTGGAGCAAATTCTACTTGAAGGATCAAGGTGTTTTGATTTAAATGTTAGTTTATCACCTTAAACCTCGGCCATCTTTAGTGCGGTGCTTCTAGTTCTTACCTCGTTCTCTATCAGCTCCTCTAGTGAGATCCCCTCATCTTTCTCCTCCTTCTTTTTGTCCTTTTTCAGAACGAAGCCAGGCGGCAGGGCATGTCGGTACATGCATGTGTCGCCCCCCGCTGGACACACCCAGAACCAGCCATACTTATTATTCTCTATGGCTTCCAGGAAGTACTTACATACCTGCAAGCAAACAACAAGCATGCCATTTTTGTCTAAACAGCAAAGAATCCACATTTTTGGCTGAGTGGTTGTTTCTGATCAGAGTATCACAATGAAATGTTTCATTTTCATATCAGGCTTTTCTTCTTTTTGTAGCTTTTCTTCCAGTTTTTCTAGCATCCTTTTAATTATTACTCTCATACTTGCCGTGTTTTAAACTGACAGGCAGAAATCACAAAAACAAACGTACAATCTGAGTTTTGGCCTTCTTCTTCTCAGCCTCTCCGTGCTTTTTGTTGACCACTTCCTCCAGCTTCTTCTCATCCCAGTTCTCCATAGTGTCTGCACAGAAGAACAGCTCGTTAAAACTGGTGGCACACGTCCATCTACTACTCTGAGGATTTTAAAAAAAGCTCTGCTTGGTGGTTAATGAAACATGTTGCCAACCAACAAAAACAAGACCACAGACACAGGACTTCCACCTCTCAGCCACACGTTTAATAAAGACCAAAGTGAGACAGCTGCTTCTGGCACAAACTGCTGTGAACGACTCCTGGCTTCAACTAGGGCTTATCAATTAATCAAATTTTAATCAACATTAGGATTTGGGTTTTGGACAATTATAAAAACAAAATGAGACGATTATTTGCGCCTTCATGATTTACTCCGAGTTGCAAATCGAGCGGACCTCTCGACAGTAAGTACCGAGAGAACAACCTAGAAACATTTCTGGTAACTCTTAGCTACCTTCTGGATAACTGTTGTCTATATTTCCTTCAGGTTAGCAAAACACCCAGCCTGCACTTCGGACATTAGAAATGGAACGATGTAGGGATGTGTCGGTCTGAACGGCTCTCAGGCCTAGCTCCTCAGCCACAAAAAAATGGCAAAATGTGCACACACACGCACACACACACACACACACACACACTGCCCCTGATTGCAGGGAGAGGGGTGGCACAAAATGCCTGGGACAGTTATTGCATTAACTGATGGGACCTGTACATATTGGTAGGTACAGATCTGTTAGAGAAGAACAAACAGCACTACAGAAAGGTGAGATGTGTGAAACCAGGACAGGCACCAAGATTTAGACACATTTTAAAGAGAGACTGCACACCATCAGAAAATGTAACTCTGCCAATAGCCAAGATTTGAAAAATGCCATGAAAGTGGGCGTTGCAAGGAGGCACAGAGTGGCATGGGCAAGTGTGGGGAATTTCCATCCTGGGAGGGAGGGGGAGTGGGAGGAGACTGTACCGATGAGTGAAACTGTTCCAGCCCCAGCCAATCACAAGTTTAAAATGCAGTAGCCACTGTTCTGCCACAGGGGGCAGCACTAAGACGTTTTTAGACCTAGATTCCAGATTTAATCAAGTTTACACAAACTTGTCAAAAAATGCACAGAAACAGAAAGATTGCATTTGTTAAGACCCAATTATACAATTCATAAGCAAAAAAAATGTTATTTTGGGGTTTAGTTACTCTAACTACAGTGACAGAGTGGAATACACACAGGGAAACGTCCAGTGGGCTCTAATAGTTCAAAGTTAATATATATTATACAGGGTTTTTCCTGCTTAAATTTGCATGGCGGCCGCCTGAAAAGTCCCCACCATCCTGTTTGTTCTGCATCCTGCAGCACTGTGGATCAAAAGCGCTGCATACAGAAGCAGGAAATATGGCAAGCCATTGTAGTACATAATTAAACACTTCTATCTTTGAACATAATTTGAACTGGATTATTGCCAGCCCGTACATAATAGACATGCCACCATTACATTGTTAACAGCAGAAATTAAATGTTATTAGCATTTCCAATACAAATGCATGTTAATGAAATGCATTATATTTTACTGGGTATATTTGTGTTACTTTGACTAAGATGAGTGTTATTAATACAAACCTAAAATGTTACTGAAATGTAGGTCAAATATATAAACATTAACTATATCAGATGGGAAAAAGGGAACTAACACTAATATAATGCATATTATTGAGCCTTTTATAATATTGAGGCAGTTGAATGCTCAGAGTACGCATGTGCTGGCGCATGGTCAGGATGGTACCACCTCTGCCTCAATTTGAGCCAGGAAAACCCCTGTTTTCATTTAAAATGAGTTTGTGTTTCTCTCTGCTTAAAATCAGTTCCTCACACAGATTAATAATTCATCTCTGAGAAACACGTTGCTACTGTACACACTCCTACAGCACCACTGGATACGACTTAATTATGCAGCAGGTTTCTATTTTATATTATAACTGTACTGTATGAAACTCTTTTGCTGCCAGTATTTCCAAGATATTTTTTATCAAACTGGGTCTTTATTCAGTACGCTCAGCCTAAACTATAGCCCTTTATACAAGACACACTGTGCTGGCAAATCCACAAAACATTACCGCAACAGTGTCTCATAAACGCGCCATGCCGGCATGGCATTGGGTAGATTGTAAGGATTTTGTTCCGCTTTGTTTGGTAGTAATATTGCTGTAATGGTCTGTCTTATAAACGGCTATTGCGCCATGACGCAACAAAGGGAGGTGTCATGATGCCATGGGGACTTAATGGCGAGCTCCGGCCGGCAAATATATGGAAAATGAAAGTAAGCACTGACAATAAGTTTTGCTTTTTGAACAAAATCAGCTGAGATGGCAAACTGGAGCACCGCAGCACTCATTGAGTGTCTCCCTTTATGCCGCCATCACCTAATCTTTTATAAAAAGGACACGATTGCGCCACATTACCGCCACGGTCCGACCACTTATAAACGACCTACGAGTCCCTGATGCCGCCATGTCGTAGCGGCAAATTGACGGCATTGTTTTGTAAAAACAGCTATGAGCAAGCGCATTGGCTCTTGTATACTAAGAATCAGCAGCCGTTTCTGTGATAATCATGTTTGCTTTTCTCATTTATCTTTTCCCTCTGATTGTGTCCTATACAAAAATGGAAATCAACATGAATTAAAAAAGGTGTATTTGTTGCGTTTGCTAATTACTGACCTTTTTCCAAGTCCTCGTCTCTTTCATCCACATAAACGCTTCTCTTCTCACATTTTCTTTCCATGGACAAGTCATGGCTGAACTTACACTTGTCACCTTTGGTACACTGGCCCTGCTTGAAGAACGCACACAGCACCGACTTTGGATCGACGCCTGCATGAGATGGAGAAGAGGCTCAATAACATTTACCCTGATCACCGCTCAAACCCAGCAAACACATAATTATTTATTTAAATGATAAACAGCTATAATGAGAGCTCAGCTGTGTTCGTCACCTTTGCTGACTTTCTGGGCCGCCACTACAGGTTTAAACAGCTCGTTGAGTTCGTCCAGCTCTTTCTTCTTATCGGCCTTCTTACTCGTCTTGTCTGCATCGGCCTGAACACAAAACAGGAGATTACTGAATGGATTCTCAGAGATTTACCAGCAAATAGGAACAAAAATAAGCAGACAAACATCTTGCCTGCCGAAACTGACAACAACAAATAAATGAACTGTGACAGAAAAAGACCCTTCAGACAAGAACGCACTAACCTGTCTGGCACTTTGCTGTCCATACTTGACTTGCTGAGTAACGTTCTTAATGAACTTCTGCTGCTTGGCCCCTTTCTTGTTCTTCAAACCAAAAGTCTTGTCCTGAAGAAGAAAAATTACATAGCAAAACAAGTTCTAAAAAGGTTAAAACCATTATTTTTAAGTGAATTTCACCACAGATACAGCACGATGAGCTGATTATGTGTCTCACACACACAACAAATCTGACATGAAGTAGTCTGTTCTGATGGGTTTATGATTGTGGGTTGGTTTCACTACACAGCATGTAGCCCTTTCAGTAATGGCTGCAGGTTTTCACACATCATCTTGGAGTCAAGTTACAGGTCCTTCTAAAAAAATACCCACTTTTACTTCCCAGATAGGAATTTTGGGTTTTCATGAGCTGTATGCCAAAATCATCAATATTAGAAACACTAGCTGCGTTTTCATGTGGCAAATTTCCTCAATCCGATTGAAATCTTGGCTGATCGGAATTTCCGAATCTCTGTTCACATGGACACGAACTGAAATGATCCGATCATGCCGTGCGTACATATGCACCAAGCATTTAATCCGATTAAATAGGTTGAGCATGCGCAGAGTTGCCTTTCACGAAAGAAAAATTGTAAACAAACGCCATGAAACGAAAAGAAAAATGTAAAAACAGAAATAACCATTCTTCCTGCTTTCCTGATCCATTTATTCAATTTAATAGTTTTATTTAGCTCATAGAAGTTACGTTTTCTTCAGTAAATAACTGCAGATATATGCTTTGCTGCATTTTATTGTTGATTAAAATAAGGGAGGGCTATGTCTGCCTCTTGATCAGCTGGTCCGCAGGTCTGAATTGACAGCTGTTGCGCTGCGCTGCGCCACAGAGCGGGGGTGGGGGGTGGGGGGGTTAGCCTCATGTTTTATTACTGAGCTCTGTTGTGGCTTATTATTAATAACATGTGACGATCAGCTGAAACTGTTGAGAAAAATCTGTTCAAACAAAATAACAGAAGATGTTCAGAAAGTTTAGAAGCCTGTGTTCATCATTAACGAACCGCATCTCAGGTCATCTGCGTTTACGTGCTTTTAACATGGACTTTACTGTCGTCCAGAGTATTTAACCGAGGACGTTTTTCTACCCAACATCAGCCTCCAATCAGGTCTGTAAAACCCAGATTATCCTGTGTTCTTTACAAGCGTGTCTCCATCACCTGCTGCAGAAGCTGCTGTGTTCAAAGCTGACAGAAACGGGGATCCGTGCGCTGCAACCCCCACGATAAACCCGCGTATTTCCAGTACAGATTTGAACATCTTTGTCGAATGATTTGTGCAATAATCAGATTTTTATTTTACTTCCACAAAATGCAAGTTCTGAATTAAATATTACTGAAACGGGACGTCTTGTCGTTGGATTTAAAAGCTGCCGCTCGTTAATTTCGCTGTCATTTTTGAAGTCAGGCAGTCCAAATGACAGCGGAGAGGCCCGCTGGCTGTTGCACACATGCGCAGTGGGCATTATTTTACCCCAACAATCCGAATGGCTGTGTACATGCACGTCAATCGGAATGAAGAACGGAATAAACCACCTCTCTCAATCGGATTGAAATTTCAATCCGATCGGGCCGAATCGGATCAGAATATTCTGATTGACATGTTTACATGCAGAATTTTCAATCTGAATGGGCATTCAATCCGATTAAATATGCGCATGTAAACGTGGCTAATAAAAGGCTTGAACTACTTCAGTTGTGTGTAATGAATCTAATATATATGAAAGTCTAATGTTTATCAGTCCATTACAGAAAACAATCAACTTCATCACAATATGCAAATTTTTTTAGAAGGACCTGTACATTTGTTTGCAGGACATAACTAAACCAACTAAAACCATTTCTAAATTCAACGGTTCAAATCATTTGGTAAAAAATTTAAAGAAATTTAAAATCCACCTCAAAGCATCCGTAATCTTTAGTTTTAAGATAAATGTCACTTGCCCAAATTGTATTTAAAGCAAGTTACTGGATTTAAAGAAGTTGTAGTTGCTGTATAATTTTTTTTTTTTTTTTGATTGAGTCAGAAAAAGGTAGAATGCCTTCTCCAGGTCAGGAACGAGGTCCTGCCTCAAGTCGAGGAGTTTAAGCATCTCAGCGTCTTTTTCACGAGTGAGGGAAAGATGGATCGGGACACTGATCGGTGGATTGGTGCTGCGTCTGCAGTGATGCGATCTGCCGTGGTGAAGAGAGAGCTGAGCTGGAAGGCAAAGCTCTCGATTTACCGAGTCAATCTACGTTCCAACCCTCACCTATGGTCACAAGCTTTGAACATGATCATGGATGCAAGCGGCTGAAATGAGTTTTCTGCAGGGTGGCTGGGCTTTCCCTTAGAGACAGGGTGAGAAGTTTGGTAATCCGGGAGGGGCTCGGAGTAGATCCACTGCTCCTTCATAACAAAAGGAGCCAGTTGAGGTGGCTTGGGCATCTGGTCAGGATGTCTCCTAGTCAGACGCCTCCCTGGTGAGGTTTTACTGGGAGAAGACCTAAAGAGAGACCCAGGACACGCTGGAGGGACCATGTCTCCCTGCTGGCCAGGGAAGGCCTTGGGGTTCCCCCGGAAGAGCTGGCCCAAGTGGCTGGAGAGGAGGAAGTCTGAGCCTCTCTGTTTAGCTGCCCCAGCAACCAGACCCCAGATAAGCAGCTGAAAATGGATGTATAGTTTTTGACAAAGTAACATGTTGGAACAATTACCAGTTCACATGGTGTCACACCAACATCTTATGAGATATTTGTTGTGATCTGAACTCATTTTCCTAGAGTTTAGTGTATTTCTCAAATGCAAAATAGTTTTCTCCTAAGATGACAACTGAAAGACTTCACTTCCCAGCATTAAAAGCACAGAGAAACAAGGTCAGATATAAAAACTTCCCTACTACATTTATCCAAACGTATTGGAGTGATGCTTACATGAGTTAAAGAAAAACTGACCATCTTTCCCAACTTGTTGAAAATAAATGTTGAATTATCTCATGTGAATAAATCAGAATTAGGATAGACTGTGTTGACTTGTCTCTTAATGAATAACATGGAAACATTACAACTATTAATCTGAACGTCAACACGTCAGTGACGTGGTCTCCTGTCTGTGCTCATTACTCCAGCCAGCTTCTCCAGCTTATCTGACTGCGGCCTGAACTCAGAAATCACTTAAATAAGCAGCCTGGTCACGTTAACAAAGCAGTTATAACGGCTACCTAACTTTATTCTTACCTGTTCTGGTCAACACCTGACCAGATAAGACCCATTAAGCGTCCACCTGAGCCATTTAATGCATAAAGATGATTTTCAGGTCATAAAATAATTACTAGAACATGACTGAAAGATAAAAAGCTACGCCGGACAACTTGTAGGCCCTGCTATTAGCATCTATGCTACACGAATCTGTCAGCTTCATAAGTTTTAGCTAATAACAGCAGAGAACGCCACAGTTAGAAGTTGCATAATCATAGTTTACACACAACCATAACCAAAGGTCTGGAGGACTTTACGCGTTTGGTGGCTTCAGTTTGGCGCTGAGCTGAAACCAAACGCCGACAGGCTAACTCGTGTATTTTTTTACCTCAATGATCTTTTCCTTTTTCTTCTCCTGAGTTTTTTTATTCCCCGCGGGCTGGGGCGGTTTCTTCGGCGGCATGTTGGCTCAGGAGCAGCGGTGGGAAGTAAAAGTGGGTAAAACTACTAGAAAATAGGTCTTTTGGATGTGAAAGCAGCCCCTCATGAAGCAGATGTTACTAGCACTCGGCAGCAACAGCGGCGCCGTTTAGGCCACACGTGAGCTGTTGATGTCCTGTTGCGTCATGGCGCACCCGAAGAGCAGGATGGGAGATGTAGTTTGCGTATGTTAAACTCAGAAAGACGGTTTATAATATGAAACGACACTACAAATCATCTAAGTGTGTTCTCGGGTTGCAGAGGCAGCAGCAGGGAAGCCCAGACCCTCCTCTCCTCCTCAGCCACTTCCACAAGCTGCCCCAGAGTGGCCCAGACTAGATCCAGAATCCCCTTATGGGTTGACCTGGGAGCAGGACCTGCGTTTGGCCTGGCTACTTGGGCTCAAGCCCTGAATGTTTTATGAAAAGACTAGTGCGTGTTACGTGTGTGTGTGTGCGCGCGCGCGTGCGTTAAGTCCCGGATCTTCTTCAGTCCTAAATTCACCCCTGCCTGGGGGCCTCCTCCCGCCAGCAGGACACACCCAAAATACTTCTCCCGTGGCCTGACCAAATGCCCGAACCATCTCAGCTGGCTCCTGTTGATGTAGAGACGCAGGCGTTCCACTTGGATTCCCTCCCAGGTGCCCCACTCCACAACCTCAGGCTGAGTCTAGCCAGTACAAATAGGTGGGCCCCATTTGGGACATATGTGAGCGAGCTGTATGGGTCCCACCATGGTTTGTCCGCGGTTTCCATGGTGGCCCCACAGGGGTTTGCCCAGAAAGATCTTTACCCACGTAGATTTTAACAGGCCCTACATGGGTTTTCAGAGGGTTTCGAATCTTTGTGGGTAAACCCCTGTGGGGCCACTGTGGATACTGCGGGCAAACCCTGGTGGGACCCATACAGCTTGCTCACATATATTCCATATAAGGCCCACCTGTGTGTTGGCTGGGGAAACTTGGCTGCTTGTTTTCACAATCTTCTTTCTCCCTTACCACCACAACAGACATGTTTATCCAATGCTGATGGATCCGCCTCTCAATCACCCGTTACTTCCCTCATGAACAATAACCCCAGATTTTAACTTTGCACTTGAATCAGGCCTTCTCCCTTGACCTGGAGTTTTCTGGTCTTGGATTTGGAGGTGCTGATCCTTATTCCACTTCACACAGGGCCACATCATCCACGGGGTGACTGGGCTCAGAGGTTTAGGAGTTTACCCTGTAACTGGTAGGTTGCTGGTTTTAACCCAGACTCCATTTGTGTCAGTCAGAGCAAGACAAGTCACCTTCTTGCCTGCTGGTGGTGGTGGGACGGATGGACAGCAATGATAATGCTGCAGTCTGTCAGTGCGCCCCAAGACACCTGTGTGAATGTGTCTATGCTGCACTGTATTGTAAAGTGCTTTGGAGTCCTCTAAGATGAGACCTTCCTGCCACCAAACACTAAACCTCCCACCTCATGGCTGCAATTGTAAATCTTGTCTTGTAAAGTCTGTAAATCCTAACCCATGATAGTTGGTCCATGGTGGTGTAATTAACATGCACACCTCCTCACAATGCCTTTCTGTTCCAGATACAGTCATGGAGCCCCGGGGATTCATTACAGACCTTAAAACTCAGACTCATCCCTGTACGATGTCGTTTCCCTGTTTAAACCACTGGCATATGCTTCATACCTTCATCCTCAAACATTCACAGGAGGCTACTGGATGTGTTCACATGACTTGTTCCTTTGGATTGTGCCAATGGCATGTACTGAGTTTGAAAAAACATTGAAATGTTCCGCCTTTTTTCCTGAAATCAGCTCCAAAACCGGCTGAATTGAAAGGAACTCGTCTCACTCAGACGCAGTTTAGATACACAAACATCTAGATTTAAGAGTGTTGATTTATGAATTTTGTCACTGGCTCCTTCGTACAAAAAATATTCAGCATATCACTTGATTCCCTTTTAGTTTTTCTTTGACGTTTAAACAATTTTCTGTATGTGTGTTGCCTTGTTGTGCTGATGAAGCTGCTGTCTGTCAGGGCCAGCTCGTTCTGCATCTCTAAACTTTCTTGTTGTTCTTCTCCTTGATGAGATGGTCATTCGGATCCTTACATCTACTACTAGTGTGCTCTCCTGTAGTTTTCCGATCACCACGTCTGGTTGGTTAGCTATCACCTGCTTATGAGTCTGGATCTGGAAGTCCCCTCAGTACCATCACTCCGAGACTGTGCTAAGGTTCTGGTCCGTCCGTCCAGGTGATTAAGGTGATTAGTTATGGCATTCTGCTTTGCCAGCCTCCATCTTTTATTACCCTGTTATGTTACACCGTTGCTTGGGTCCTGTCTGATGTGGTAGACCTCTGGTCATCTGCTTCCATGATTAGCACCTCTGCCCTGTTATTCATGCTCTCATTACATCCAGACTGGACTATCTAAACTTGCTTGTCTTTGATGTAAACACGTCCTCTCCTGAAACTCACATATTACCCCTATTTGAGCTGATTTACTCTGGCTTCCTGTCCTTTATTGGATTAGGTTTAGATTATCCTCTTTTGTTTTAAAGCTATTCATGACTTGGCTCCCTCATGTCTGTCTGAGCTGATCACCCCCTACACCTACACCCCCTTCCATGGGCAGAACACCTCCTCCTACAAATACCTGGAGCGACCTACAAGGCTTGCAGTGAACCCGTTGTTCGTTTTGATGTCTTTAAGTTGTGGAACAAACTACCACCGGAGGCGAGACAGTCCCCTTCCATGACCGTCTGAAGACTCTCCTCTTTAACTTCACTTTTGGACATTGATGTGTTGAAACTTTTGTGCTTCGGTCTTAGGTTTTAGTGACGTACCTGCTGTGTTTTTATGTGCTTTTATATTTAGTTAACATGTAGTTTAATGTGTCATTAATGCCTTTGTTCTGCACTTTGGTCAGTTGTCATGCTGTTCCTCGTAAAGTGCTTAATAAATAAACCCGACTTGCCAATTTCTCAATGTTCAAGACATGGTTTATCTAGCCAATAACAGAGTTTATTTATTATTTATTTTGGAATAACAACAAAAAGGAGTGTGTCTGTTTCTGTAACGTTTCTGAAGTGGGAGCCAATGCAGATTTAGAGTTTGGCCTTTAGATGTCAGCGTTGCTGCAGCTTCCTCTTTGGTCAAGCAACAGCAAAACGTTCAGATGATGACTAATATGTGCAATAATATTATTAGGTATTATTCAAACACAGGATGTATATCAGAATAAAAACACCAACTATATACTGGATTATTTTTATTACTCTATGTCATCATGGTTGGCCTCTTTAGACTGTGGTGATGCTGCTAGTCAGTTTAAAAGACTCCTACTGATCCAGGAGGGAACCCCCTCCCTCGGTCATTTCTGTATAGTGTCTGCAGCTTCAGTGCTGTAAAAGAAAAAGAAAATCTTAAATAATAATAAGAGAAGCTACAGCACAGCTGCAGTCACATGTGTTTCAACTCCTCCGAAGTAGAAAGCCCCTTTCTGTGATCAGAAGTGTGTCATGGCTGCAGGGCAGAGAGCCAACCAGCAGGAGTTTTACCGCTTCAGCTGCTGATTCAGCTCCATTTAATTAGATTTCACTTAAGTTTCTAATGTAATTTCATCTGGCACATTTGAAATATGTGGCCTTCTTCCACATGCTGCAGCAGTTCAGTGGTCAGCTCATTCTTCAGCGTGTGTGTGTGTGAGTGTGTGTTGCCCAGCAAACCACGACACAGCTGTGACTCAAAGTGGGTCGCACACGCCTGCTCCTTTCGGGCTCCCGTTTGCTCTTGTGTGCTTTAATGAGCGTTGATTTTTTTGAGGGTCAGGGACAACATTTATTCAGTTTGGGTGCACACATAATGGCAGTGCTGGAAGTGTGCTGTAATGAGTCCCAGAGTGAGACAGAATTTACTCAAGTAATATCATCCCTGGTTGCAAAAGTGCTACAGCGACGTGCGTGCACCGTCTCTGCTGCCATCTTGCAAGCTCTGATGCGACTTTGTTTCATTTCATCTGCCGCGGAGGTATTTATTCATAACGCGTTTATCATGCATGGCACCTTTTCGGCGTGCAGCCTGAGAATGGGTGAGTGTGTGTATTGTAACCTATATTGACAACGTGTCTACTTACTGCATGACTGAGGGCTTGAAAGAAGAAAGGTGTGCAATATTGCCACAAGCAATCTTTGCCTTTGCTTCTGTCTCGCTCTTTTCTTGTTAAGATATTTTGAGTGTGAAAGCTGTCTAATAAATCACTACATCTGCTGCAAGAACACTTTCCACAGTGCCTCTCTTCATATGCATCCAGACATTGATCTTTTCCACAGAGGGCATGCGTGTCATGTGCACACATGGATAAAGGTGCTTCAATCCGATGCTGCAGCAGACGTAGGAAAACATCTTCTGCCTAATTAGCAAAGCACAACAGTAGACACTCTTCCCTGCTGAGGGAACTTGACACCTTACAACCTGTCCAGGTTCATTTATTTCAGGTAATAATCAGAAATGTCTTGGTATGAAGTCTGGTTCAGCCTCACATTTTTCCAAGGACAAATAGCAGCACCTGGACTGCTCTCCCGACCGCCGGGCAGGTCATTGGCTGTCAGCTGTTCCCCGTTAAGAAGGTGCTCCACACCACGGAGGAAGAAAAGGGCAGGGAAGATTTACCTCCTGCCAGGTATGCCCAGGCTGTGAAGCAAAAATAAATAAATAAAACTTCACTTAGATGAAAAGAAAGTGACCTGCAGCTCAGGACCCGGACCACCCATTGCCTCACAGTTTCTTCAGACCGCTGAGATCTCATCAACTCCTCTTTTCAGAGCTGCATTCATTTGAGCTAAAGTCCCGTTTCTCTCTCTGTGTTATGGTTCACATTCTGATAATACACCGTTTTGTCTCCGTTTACTTTCAATACGGATATCTGACATTTCTCTGATTCCCAGGAGATCAGGTGTGAGCTTGTTCCATTTAGCTTTGTGTTTTATATTTAGGTAATGAGCAGGAACGGCAGCGAAAGAATAAACTTCTCTCTCTTTTTTCATCCAGGAAATGGAAGAATCATATCCTTTTACTGATAACAAAACTCGGCTGCTGGATGCATTGTACTCTGGTCCCTTGAGGCTAGTGAGAGGGGAGAGATTGTTGTGTATTCCTCCTCTCTTGGTGAATTTCTTTCTCCTTGTGTGAGAGTTGAAAGTCTTTTCGAAATGAAGAGTCGAGAGAGGAGTGCTTTGCTGGATAATCCTGAGGGACTCGCACCCAAAAACAAGATTTTTAGTCTGTTGTTGATGTGGGAGATAGACGGGTAAAAATTTGGCATTAGAAATTTTGATGCCATTGAAATTACATCTAGATATGCAAGAAATTTAGAATATTGAAGAAGAGAAGAGGTCTAAACCGTTTAAATTTTCACTTTAAAATGCTTTCAGAAGTTGTTTTCTTTTAATTGTTTGTCAGAAGTGGTTTATCCTCTTCATTCTACTAACCAGATCTTTTTTATATTGCAGTATTTCAGTTATTGACTCCTCTAGGGCTTAATTGTCTATGCTCGTCCTCCATGTGGTATAAAACAACTTTGTATTGTTTTAAAAGTTTTATTTGTTTTTCCCTATTTTATTGTGTTCGTGTGTGTGTGTGTGTGTGTGTGTGTGTGTGTGTGTGTGTGCGCGTGCATGCTTGTGTTTCTACTTCATTATTTTATTGCTAACTCCATTTGCAAACTCTGTTCCTCTCAGGGGACTAAAGATATTGAACCGTTCTGCAGAGTCACTCAGAGGAAAAATGGAGAGGGGTGTTTTTATAGGCTGATAGCTGGAAAGATGAATGAAACAAGCAGAAACAATTGGTTTAAAGGTTTGAATACAAACTGTATTCAAGGTTAGCTGACGATAAAAAGGCATAATAGAGAGTGTTTAGAAAAATGAGAAAGTGCTTATATTTGAAAGTGAACTCTGGGTTTTGTTTTGAGGTTTAACTCATATTTTGTTTTGTATTTTGCTCTGTTTCCTTGTTTTTCTAACTTTGATTCATATCTCAGTGGCATGATGTTAACTTGAAGACACAAAACAATTATCAGTAGCAGTGAATGGCTATGGCGCATGCAGATCACAGGGAGTAAATGATGTCACTGCAAACAGATTTGCTGGTAACACTTTTGTCACAAAGGTGATTAATTACAACCACTCATTCATCTTCTAACCATATTAAGATACCACAGGTAAGCTTTCACCAGCTGGCTAGAAGGTAAATTCCTTCAGTTAGACTCTGAAAAGACTGCATGTCTGATCACTGCCCTGGAGAGCATTGTTCTTCACAACTTGGGCATTTAAAGTACCGTAGTTTCTGGACTATAGAGCGCACCTCAATATAGGCCGCACCAACAACAAAAAAGGTTTTCTACACACACACGCCGTACTCTAATACAAGCCGCGGCGCAGCAGCCACATGCAGGTCTCTGGCGCACAGCGCATGTATGGCCATAACATAAGATAATTAGACAGAAAGACGCTACATGGAGGTTTTTCATTGTTGTTTTTAATTCAACAAAACGAATTTTAAACACAGGTGAACTGCCTGCAAGTTTAGAAAAGAAAACAGCACTGATAGCATTCATATTAAAAACAGAACTGACACGTTATTACCGGTAATTTGCATGCATGTTTAGAAGAAAAGAACAGCGCTGACACAGCATTAATAAGCCCTGGATGATTAGAAAATAAAAATAAATAAATAAATAAATAAAAATAAATAAAAATAAAAACTGCACACAAAACATGCCTGGTTAGTAAATAAAACACACTTGCTTACCAGAAAAAGTCATTCGCTCTCATCTTCCTCTTGCGCACTAAAGCCATTAAAGTCCTCTTCTTCAGTGTCAGAGTTGAACAGCCTCAGAAGAGCTTCGTCACATACCTTATCTGTGGCGATGTCAGTGTTGCCGTCATCATCCCCGGGTGAAGCTGGCTTGAATGAGTTCTTCCTGCAGCCGTCTCTAGCACCGAACCATGGATTCATTCATGCCAAGCTTACATGCGGCAGCACTGTTTCCCTCCTTTACTGCCAGATCGATGGCCTTCAACTTAAATGCGGCATCATATGAACTCATACATGTAGTTACCATGATGAGGGGGTGAGGATTTGAAAAAAAGTCTTCGTCGTGCCGGCTGCTTGCATGTGCTAAATTAAAATGAGCACTTTCTTTGATTTCCACTTTTGACTTCCACCTGTTTCACTTTCTGCCAAAGCGCCCCCTGGCAGGTGAAGGAAAATCTTCAGTAAAGCCGCACCTCATTATAAGCTGCATGGTTCAAAGGTGGGGAAAAAGTAGCGGCTTATAGTCCGGAAAATACGGTAGCTGTTCATATTTGTTCTTTTATCTGGCACCATCTAGTGGCTGACAAGTGTATCACATCATGACCTAGTTGCATTTAGTATATAAAGCCATGAACGCACTTCTCTAGTCAACAAAACAAAGCTAAAACTCAATGTTATACAATTATGATGCACATGTTATGTTGTGTTTTCAAATATTTATATTTTAAAGACGTACTGATCCATGAGTATGGTCGCCATCTCTGCATCAACTGAGGTTTGTCCTTAAAGGGGCATTATGGAAGTTTGACAGCCAAAACATGTATAGAAATAATAAATTTCTTCTTCATACATTCTCCTGCAATGCCCTGGTCCTGTAGAATGAGCCCTGGCATTTTTACTGTGATTGCCTGTTTTTCTGTAAAATCACAGAAAAAGAGAGATGCTCGGGTCGAGCAGGCTGCTTCGCGTTCACGCTCAAGCATAGCCGTAGCATTAGCTGCAGAGAGAGAGGCATTGCCACTTTGTCGCTGTTCCTAACGCCTAGTGACAAAGCTAGCTACATTTCTGAGGACCCTTAGCTACTTTCTGTATAACTTTCTTCTAGATATTTCCTGCAAATTAGCAACAAAATAGCCATTTTCGCTCCGAACCATTCTTTGCTGTCATCAAGGATATAAATGTGACAGATACAAAAGGTGTCACTGGCGCTATAGCTCACCTAGTAAGATGTTGGACTCTCATTTGGAAGACCTGGGTTCATTTCTGGATGTGAACATAGTTTATTTGGAGTTTCTTTTTTACATTAATGGTATATTTTTTTTACAGTAAGATGCCCAAATTTTTACTTGAGACTCGCCGAACGGCTTTGAATTCACAGATAAAAAAGATGTGGGTTCAACTTTCATTTTGGAACAATTTTTCAAGCAAGGGAAGGGAATGATCTGAGCATGCAGGAGGACTGACCCATCATAAACCTTTGTCGGCTGTGCTGAAGAGAAAGGTACAGAACCAAATTATTTAATTAAGTAGCTGCGCGTTCTCCTGTCCTCTGTCCTCTGGGCCACACACACACACACACACACACACACACACACACACACACACACACACACACACACACACACACACACACACACACACACACACACACACACACACACACACACACACACACAAGGGACTGTCTCAGCTGTTATTTTCGTTAAGGAGTGTGCACGTACAGCATGCACGCCTCATGCACGAGCCTACTATTGAAGCTGCCGTTACGCTTTTGGCCTGAGGGGGCAATTGCGAGCATAAAAATTCAAAACTCCGTAAAGTCCCTTTAAAGAGCAAAATCGACAAACTTTTTTTTTTGCTGATAACCTGTATAGATGAGTGTCTAATGGTGCTCTACACACGTGTAATCATTAGTGTGGCAGTTTAGTGCAACTTTTAATTCATTATTTCAGCCCAAAACCATAATTGTATCTCCATCTTCAGGTTAAAAACTCTGCTCCACATTTACATAGAACCAGCTGTGGCTGATGGCTAAGCTGAAAAACAGGATGTAGTCAGCTAACGACTGTGTGGCTGCACTGCGCTGGTCTCCAGGTGAGGCAGCCGCACCTCCACCTGGCTCAACCATTCACCTGCCGATTAGACACATTAGCACTCGGAGCCGCTCGCCTCCTTGAAAAAAATGCCCTCCTCCCCTTTTCATCTAATGATCATGGTTAACAGGAAATCCTCCAGAATCTGAGTGAGTGGCAAATACAAATATTTGGGACATTTCATCAAAGAGGACTTGGCTGCTGCTGCTGCTGATGCCATAAGATCTATGCACAGGCCAAAATGCTAATTTGGAATTTTAGTGTGTGCTCTAATGTAGTGACAAATGCTCTTTAAAGTATACTTTACTCAGTTATATACGGCACAACTGTGGTCCTGTTGCAAGCAATCAAGTCTTAATGTAGCATATAATGATTGTCTAAGAATCTTACTAAAGAGACCTCGTAGGGAAAGTGCAAGCCAGTTGTTTGTTTCTATGTGGATACAAATATTTCATGAGATGCGGAGGATTCTGCGAATAGGTTTATCTGTCAGCTAATCCAACGTGATTATATAATCATTAAGTGCCTGACTAATGTCCACTGTAGCACCACCCACTTTCAGTCAGAATTGCGACATTACTGGTATAGCTGTCTGCTTTGACATGTTTCTATTTGTTTCTTTTTCTTAAAGGGACTTTTCGGACTTTTGAATTTTTATGCTCGCGATTGCCCCCTCAGGCCAAAAGCGTAACGGCAGCTTCAATAGTAAGCTCATGCACGAGGCGAAACTCTGAATAAACTATGTTCACATCCAGAATCGAACCCAGGGCTTCTGGATAAGAGTCAGACATCTTACAAGGCAAGCTACACACCAGCAACATTTATAGTATCTGTAACTTTAACATCCTTGATGACACCTGGAACAACGTCAAACCAAAGAACGGTTCGGAGCGAAAATGGCTATTTTGTTGCTAATTTGCAGGAAATATCTAGGAGAACATTCTACAGAAAGTAGCTAAGGGTCCTCAGAAATGTAGCTAGCTTTGTCACTAGGCGTTAGGAACAGCAACAAAGTCGCTGAGTTGGCACCACGCCCCCACAATGCGGGTGAAAAATTGAAGCAAACGCGGAAGTGAAATAAATTGCAGTTCCACCCTCATCCGCTGGGGGCTGGTGTCAGAAGCAAGCAAATCCTCATTGACTCCCATGTTAAAAATACCAATTTCACAGCAGAAATAAACATGTTTACAGCCTGGTTCCAAAACATGTTTTTTGTTTAAATGATCTAGTTTACACTCAGGACAACTCTGAGGGGGGTGAATTTTTTTCTCACTCTTTTGTTTAAGTGTATTAAAAGCCTAAAATTCTGTATAATTAATGAGCATCAGACCCACGTGACTGCAGAGCTAGCTCCGGGGAAAGGCCTCAGCCTGAAAATTGTTGGGTCATTTTCAGTCTCTCAACTTAGACCATTAGTTGTAGTGTTTGTGCGTTCTTTTTTGGATATTTTTTGTGCAATTGTTGGACAAAATGACTTGCTGTGGTATTAATTGCACAAATGGAGCGTCCAAGGAGTCTCCACTTCATTTTTTTCAGTAAGTAAAATTATATTTATGTATTTTAGGTCACTGCCGAGCTGAGCTTTAACATGTACTGTTTAACCATGAAATTTAAATGTAATAGGGTAAACTCCAGTGCATTTAACATAATGCTGCACTTTAGAAAATGGGTTGAAATATAACATGTTGGTGGAGCTGGGTTCCGACTATCGGCTTGTGGAGCTCTCGGGAGACCGATGTTTTCCACCCGGTTCTCCCCTCCCCGCAGCTCGGCGCATCTCTGTCTGATCGCGGCTCCTGACTGCTGCGCGGGCTGCTGGCTTGTGGAGCTCTGGGATGGAAACCTTTCCACCCGGTTCTCCCCAGTGGCAGCTCTGCGCATCTCAGATCGCAGCAGCGCTTGTCTGCTGTGCGGCTGCCGGTGTCGGTACAAGATCTGCTCGGGTGCAAAATCGGCTCGGGGTCCGTCGACTGCCGATGACGTCAAAGTAGTTGATTGGCTGAACATGAACCTTACGGAATTACGTAATCACGTTACGTTGGTCCATGCAAATCTTTCTGTTGGAAAGATGGACAACTTTTACAAAGAAATCCATCATTACCTCTTTGAAAATACACTTTTAGCATAGAGCTGCATGCATATTAGGGATGAACGATTAACTGCATGTGCAATTAAATTGCGATGTGACAAAAGAAGATTTTCTAATGGCAAAGGCTGCAATTTGGCAGCGAGTGGTTAGCGCAATGCTAATATACGTGGAAAAACCCATAGTAATGCTAATGCTAATATCACCGATTACGTTATTACAAATTATGAATTAGAAATGTGCCAAATGATTACATTTGGAGTCTAATAGAAAGTAAAACTACCATCAATCAAATAAGTACAGACAGGTATTTTAGTAAAGCCAGAAAACTTTTAACTCCAGAGTTTTGGCTAGCAGCTATGAGCGTAACTGAACTACGCATGGACAAGACGTCAAAAACTAAACACAAAATACTTCAATAAACGGGACACACTTCTTTCCTGCAAATACAATTTCACAGGTGTTGCTAATACCTATGATCCTTCAAGGGATGTGCTCAAAGAGGAGTTCAACATTATTAATAAAATATAGTGTTTTATTTTACAAATACCATTATAAACACAAACTTACGTCTTAAGAAACATTATTTTAATAACGAAACTGCTAAATTCTTTCCAACAGTATAATGTGTAGTGTATTTTGTCCGAGTGGGTTTGCCGTACTTGGCGTCATCGGCAGTCGAAGGACCCCGAGCCGATTTTGCACCCGAGCAGATCCTGTACCGACACCGGCTTGTGGAGCTCTCGGGAGACCTCTGTGTTCCACCCGGTTTTACCCAGCGGTCAGCCCGGCATATCTCTGACTCAGAAGCTCTGGTGTTGTGCACTGTTAACTCTGGTTGTAGCTAGGTTGCTACCTCTGTTAGCTTAGCTCCCACCTCCTCGTTAGCTTTGGGTTAGCTTCAGGTTAGCTTGTAGCTAGTTCGACCGGGTGTCGTCAGTTGATCCCAGCCTTACAGCCCCACCCTCAGCCCCACCTCTCTTCCCTTTTGTGGAATTGTCTGGGCTTGACAGAACCTGTGACACGGTCAAAATGGCGGTGGTGGCCACCTCCCATTTGGCCTCAAAAACGTGTTATTGGAGCCTATGGAAACCCATTGTCCAATATTTATATGTCGATGGTTGGCACTGCCTCTCTCTCTGCAGCTAAAGCTACGGATAGCAAATGCTACGGGCTATGCCTGAGCATGAACGCGCATGAAGCAGCCTGCTCGACCCGAGCATCTTCCTTTTTTGTGATTTTACAGAAAAACAGGCAATCACAGTAAAAATGCCAGGGCTCACTCTACAGGTCCAGGGCATTGCAGGAGAATGTATGAAGAAGAAATGTATTATTTCTATACATGTTTTGGCTGTCAAACTTCCATAACATCCCTTTAAAGAGCAAGTCACCCCCAAATAAACTTTTTTTTTTCTGATAAACTATATAAACGTGTGTCTAATCGTGCTGCAGACACGTGCAGTCAACAGTTTTGGACTTTAGTGCATTTTAGTTTAAATTAAAAATTTCTGTCTAAAACTGTCAGTGTTGTGCCGTTGTCAGGTGAAAACTCTGCACTGCATTTGAATTAAAATCTGCCATTGCTATTGGCTAAGAGGTACCTTAGAACGTTAGCTGATACCATGGCTGTGTCTCAATTCAGGGCCAGCATCCTTCGTCGGCCGGTTACGTTACAGTGCCGCGACTAGGCATGTCCCAATTCGAAGACTCCTTCAAATGCGGTCGACGAATTCGGTCTTCTTTTCGCCTGCAAGCAGGATGGGTCCGGTGTATCGTTTAATGGTTTACATTTCCTAAGATGCCTTGGGCGCCGGACGGCAGAAATTTTAAAAACAATGGCGGACAGTGAAGCGGGAGCTGTCGGAGAGGATTGCGCATATAAATGTCAGTGTAAACTTGAAAACTGTTAGGTTAAGGGCTTTTTGTGATACATAAACGTTATTTTTGTTTGAAATGTTACAGTAAAAGTGCTTGTATTGCGGTCTCAGCTTCACCTCTTTTCCCATTGTTTAATTGTCTGGACGTGACGAGACATCTGATTCGGCCAAAATGGCATTGGTGGGAACCTCCCCATTGACTTCAAATCTGCTCCTCATTCAGCAATGGGCGGGGTATGTCCATTCTTTTTATGTGTCAATGGTTCTGGAACGGCGGTGTACTCTAGGGCTGGTAGATGTGATCTGGGGCATTGTCTGAAAATCAGAAAATCCTGGGGGCATTGTGTAGTAAAATGCCATCCTTTTATCAGAGTAGGCTACAGCAGAACCTGTCATACTGGTTAAAATTTAGCAGCACACCCATCATAGCCAGAAACAAATTTCTCATCAGATGAGAAAGGACGTTGATTATGCTGGTTAAGCCTACAAACATGACACGATTTAAAAAGTGTTGGACTATTTTCAAAATGCCAGAGGCCCTACATGCGGTGATTAAAAACATAGATGTAGCAGTTTTGATTCTAGATTGCATGGTGTGCCGCCACACAGCGAAAGCTACAAACTTCACAGAGACACCCACTGGTCAGACAAGAATCCCTCAAGACCAAACGAGACTATGAAGTAGACAAATGTTTAATGTGTCCGTTTTATGACCCGAGCAGACCTGGCGTCCTGAGCAGACCAGAGAGCCCTTAGCACACAACACACAGCAGGAGTATCCGATGAAATCATTTATGGTAATCAGGCGTGTATGTAAGATTGTTGGAAGGGAAAGATTGAGTCCAAATTGGCACAATTATCTTATCTCTCTTGCCTTGTGAACCAGGCTTTAGCTGTGACCACCATCTTGACTGGATTAACCTCAATGAGGTAATTAGTTGTAGATGTACATCTAATAATTACTTTCTGAAAGTTTCATTAAAATCTGTCCTGTGGTTCATGTTCGTCTTCCTACCATCTTTCAGTGGCAGGAAATAAAAAAAACTAAAAAACAAGAGAGCCTACAGATGTTTCGATTTTCTCCTGATGACACTGTTTGACCAACCAGTGTCTGTGCTGTAGTCATTTTATTTCTCCTTTTACAGCAGTCACTAGGAATGGTGCTTTAATGGCACTCGTTTCACACATATATCTTTAATTTGTGTCTCTTGGCGGATACAAATAACCATTGATTATTTATCATGCTTCACACTGCAGAGCTACGTATTTTTGATGCTCTAGATAATGGTCCTATGATTTATTATTCACTCAGCGATGAATATTAATACAAGAGTGCCATCCTTGCACCAGATCTCACTGTGATTCAGACCCTAGCGTCCCTGATTCCTTCCCACTAGTCAGGAATAAATGAATTTACTCTTATTTAAAATAAGGCCTTATGTATAAATGTCTTGGAAATTAGATGTTGTTTCTGAATGAATGTGAGTCATCCAGGTCAAAGCAGTCCTAAGAGCTTAAACAGGAAGCTGTTGGCATTCTTTTGTGGTGTTTGATTTATCAATATGGACCCCTTTTTATTATTTAAAGATATATTGAGTTTCAAACATAACAAACTAAAAGCTTCAAGGATTATTCTTTGGAAAAGTCTCTTGACTAAAGATTTTTCGGGATCATACCTTCACAGGTTAGAAACAGCCACAGATAATTAGACTTCATCTTCTTAATCAAAAATTTATACCTTCATTTCAAAATTAAACATCCTCAACTTGCCAAAAGAAATATTTATGTATATTTCAGCATGTTTTAGGACTGGCAGAAGATAATGCAGCAGTAATGCTCATTCCTGTCAGACTGAAGAAGCAAAGTCACATTTGCTCTCCAAATAGTTTGAATTGAGTGTTTAATAAACTCTGTTTCTGAAATATTAATAGTTTAATTTTAGACAGTAAAGACAAATCCTAAAATTAAACCTTTAAATCAGTGTCAGATATGCTTCTGGATGTTTCACCTGTTTCCTCTCTTAGCTTCCCAGAGCCTTAAGTTAGTTTTTACAGTTACTTCGACCATTCTGATGATATATCACATGACTCCAAAAACCATGCGTTTTTTAGGTCAGCCTGCACACTTTCTCGGATTTAGAATTTTTAAACCCCTTCTGGTTATCTGAAAACCTGAAAGGACAACCAAAGTACCTTTTTGACCTTAGATGATGTTTTTCTACCATTTTAAAGAACATTAAAAAGCAAGTCACCCCCAAATCTACTTATTTTTCTGATAAACTATATAAATGTGTGTCTAATCGTGCTGCAGACATGTGTAGTCAATAGTTTTGCACTTTAGTGCATTTTAGTTCAAATTTAAATTTTCTGCCTAAAACTGTCTGTGTTATGCCGTTGTCGGGTAAAAACTCTGCACTGCATTTGAATTTAAATCTGCCATCGCTATTGGTTAAGACGTACCCTACATTAGCTGGTACCATATGATGTCACAATGTCGTTGTGAGCCTGTGTGTGTGTATTTGTTGGCGGCTCCGCCCTCTCGATCTGCTAGGCAACAGCATATGTTGCATTTTTCAAACAGGAAGTGGGAGTGGAGTAGTACGCTGGTAGGGGGTGACTTGCTCTTCAAAGATAAACATTAAAAATATCTACTGGAAGGTAGAGACGGAATAAACAGACACGCCCTCTAGTGGCTGGTTTAAGTACAAGATTTATAGCCTGGCCTACCAGTAAAGCCATCACCTTCTGGAGGGTGCTGAGCCCTGCGGTGGGCCAGGTCCGACCCAGGTTTCAGCTCCTCCAACCCTAACCCTAACCCGCTGTGGGAGTACTGTCATGATTTGTCTTGTTTCCCCAGTTATGTTCAGTCCTGTGTTCATGTGTGTGTGTGTGTGTGTGTGTGGGGGGGGGGGGTGGACGTGTGTGTGTGCATGTGTGAGTGTCTGCGTGTGTTTGTGTGTGTGTGTGTGTGTGTGTGCGTGTGTGTGTGTGTGGGGGGGGGGGGTGGACGTGTGTGTGTGTGTGTGGGGGGGGGGGGGTACTCCGACCCAGGTTTCATCTCCTCCAACCCTAACCCTAACCCGCTGTGGGAGTACTGTCATGATTTGTCTTGTTTCCCCAGTTATGTTCAGTCCTGCGTTCATGTTAATTGCTCCCACCTGCCTCTCGTCTCCCAGTCACTTGAGGTCCCAGCTCCTCCTGTATTTAAACCCTCTCAGTCCTGTTTGTCTTGTCTGATCATTGTTCCATTGTCCACGTGCTTCCAAAAATAAAGACTCTTAAATGTTCTCGCCAGCCTACCTGTCTCGTCTCACCTGCATTTGGATCCTCACCTCCACCACTCGCCTCAGCTGCACCGTGACACAGTCCACACATCACATTAAATCGTTTCATAGTCATTGCATTACACATCATTATTCATACCTTGTCTTGTATAATCATTAGTTTAGAGAAATAGAAATAAATACATTTTTATAAACTAAGCTTGACTCTGTCTGAATTAATATGAAGTGTGTTTATGGTCCCCGAATAAGTAAAAGTAACTATAATATTCTGTTTAAACATTCAAAGATCAATCAGGTTGATATTTCATTTTTATATGGAATTATCACACCTTATTGATCATTTGTTACATATATAGCCACTCATTACCACTACACTGCCTTGTTGTTTTTGTTGTACAATTTGAGAACCTGCTCAGATGGTTTTCATCCTCATAAAATATAAGTTAAATAAATAAACTAACATGGTGAGAGAGTGGGACACATGCTCGCTTATCAGCTGCGTCACAGACTGGCCTCTCAGACCATTTTAGCAATGAATAATGATCAAGCAACCAGGTGCTTGGACATGAAACAATCAACTCCTGTTTTGGTCGATTTTAACGATCACTGTACTCATCTATCTCCTCCTCCACGGGGGAAGTTTTGGAGGATCTTTCTTCAAGCTGCGGCTCTTACAGACCTGTGCTGTTTTTGAATGTGGATGTGAATGCTTTCTCTGGGTCAGGGATGAGGTCCTACTCCAAGTGCAAGAGCATCTCGAGGTCTTATTGTTCAGTGAGGGAAAGATGGAACGCCAGTTCGACTGGTGCTGCATCTGTGGTGATGCGGGTGTTGTAACACTCTGTCGTGGTGAAGAGAGAGCTGAGCCGGAAGGCGAAGCTCTCGATTTACCGGTCGATCTACGTTCCTGCCCTCACCTATGGTCACGAGCTTTGGGTAGTGGCCGAAAGAAGGAGGTCGCGTATACCAGCGGCTGAAATGAGTTTTCTCTGCAGAGTGGCTGGGCTCTACTTAGAGGTAGGGTGAGAAGCTCGGTCATCCGGCAGGGATTCGGAGTAGATCCGCTGCTCCTCAACATTGAGAGGAGCCAGTTGAGGTGGCTTGGGCATCTGACTAGGATGCCTCCTGAACGCCTGCCTGGTGAAGACCTAAAGGAAGACCCAGGACACACTGGAGAGACTATGTCTCGCAGCTGGCAGGGAACGCATTGGGATTCCTCCGAAGGAGCTT
Source organism: Nothobranchius furzeri (assembly GCF_043380555.1). Lineage (NCBI taxonomy): Eukaryota > Metazoa > Chordata > Actinopteri > Cyprinodontiformes > Nothobranchiidae > Nothobranchius > Nothobranchius furzeri. The sequence continues at coordinate 40,323,419 of NC_091752.1, forward strand.
GCCCAAGTGGAGGGGGAGAGGGAAGTCTGAGTGTTGCAAGTCCGAGCAACCGGTCAAGGCTTAGAAACAGTGGTCAGAGACAAGGGTCACACAAGGGTCAAGAGGACAATAGTTCAGGACTTGCTGGTGAGGACAGAACTAGGCAAAGGGTCAAAAGACAGGCTGGCTTCTCTGGATCCGCCCATGGGTCCACCCCTGGGCCCGCCCCTAACTCCACCTCTGGCGGGAAAAGAAGGAATGGCATGGAGTGAGGAAAGTCCAACTGGACCCAGAAGCTCTCAGGAATGCTGAAAGAAGATCTACAATTTGCTACCAACATGAAGATTTATGACCTGTGCTCTCATTCCAGGAGTGCAGCATGTAACTTTTGTGCCTTCATGTGAATACTGCATGTAGTGAAAATGATACCAAATGTCTTATGTAGAGCTAAAAAAGTGTATTTGGTAAATGACCCCTTGACCTAAACTGTCAGGAGAGAATGACTTGTGACTCTTACATTGTTTAGAGCAGTCTCAGAAATGATATAAAAGGATGCAGCTCAGATCGGGCAGCAGAGTTCTTGGGGAGATTCTGAGAAGACAAGAGCTAGTGTAAACTAACTCTTATTTAATCATTTTGAACTAATTCCTCCGTGGGGGATAGCAGTTGTTTTTTCATCTACCCATTTTTGTATTTTGATTTTGTAATAAACCTTTTTTGAAAAAGAAACATAATCCTGATTCTTTCAGGTTTTCTCTAAAGCTTCACGTCTGGGGCCCTGGCCATAATTGCACAGAGGTAAGCTTATCGATGATCGGTCTCTGAATTATCGGGACTTACTTTACAGTTTATAATAGAATAATATAAAGAAACCTTAAGATAAGGGAAGTTTTAACTTCCCCCTTCTTGAGAGTAACGAGTTGTCTTAAGGGCGATAAAAGCAAAATATTCGAGGTTATTTTGGCTCTGATTGCAGGTTGAAAAAGTCTCTAATCAGCTGGAAGGTTGGATTAATAAATAAATTGATAAACTTATGATAGCCTGATCAACTAGCATAAATCATTTTATAGTTACCAACCTCCCACATAAGCTGTCAGAGGCGCAATTAATTCCGGGTAACCCAAACAATTGCTGAGAGGCTTGGCTTGCCTCCAGACTTCTCTCTAGTATCTTAACCAAAAGGTAACGAGTTTAAAAGAAGTGTAGTACTCTGAGGCTGGCTATTCGTGCAAGTCATTTCACCTTTAAAATAAAAGACAAGATTCTAATTAGATGGTCCAAACCCGGGTCTAGTACGATTAAACTCGCCGACATCCCCTCGAACCCTGATGGATGCACCATCTCATAAGTTCTAACGGAACTGGGTTTTAAAGGAACCGGTAAATGGGACGGGCACGCGACATGAGCCTCTCTACTAATGGGACATTCCCATCTGTACCGGGTTGGCCCGGGCCGGGTAGCGTAGGTTGTTTACATATCTGGGTGGCCTGGTATTTTTCCGGGCCAACCAAGGCTCATTCTCAGCCCTCTTCTCGAGGGGGTCTGCTTCAGGCCGACCAGGGCCAACACACCCACTGCTGACAGCAAATTCACACCTTCCATTAGACCAAGCCTCTGATTGGTGGGTAGAATCAGCCCACATGGGGTTAAGACAAGGATGTGTGGAATCAACCGGGCCAGGCTGGGGCCGACTGGGGCTACCCGGCCCGGGCCGACTGGGGCTACCCGGCCCGGGCCAACCCGGTACAGATGGGAATGGCCCATTAGGCTACTGCCCCATGACCTGACCCCAGATAAGAGGCAGAAAATGGATGGATGTTTCTTTTGTACTTTATTTTTATGTTTTGATTTAGTGTTATGGTGAGAGCTGATTTTTGTTAGTTTCTTTAAGTTGGTGAGGATGGGGTTTGCTTTGATTGTTACTCTGTGTCAAAATGTTAAAATGTGAAACATTAAATGTGAATAATAAAACTAATTTAGTCATACCAGGCTCTTATATACAGTAAAGGCCAAACGTTTGGACACACCTTCTCATTCAATGAGTTGTCTTTATTTTCATGACATTTCCATTGGTAGAATCTCACTGACGGCATCAAAACTATGAATGAACACATGTGGAGTTATGTACTTAACCAAAAAAGGTTAAATAATGGAAAACATGTTTTATATTCTATTTTCTTCAAAAAAATCACCCTTTGCTCTGATTACTGCTTTCCACACTCTTGGCACTGTCTTGATGAGCTTCAAGAAGTAGTCACCTGACATGGTTTTCCAACAGTCTTGAAGGAGTTCCCAGAGGTGTTTAGCACTTGTTGGCCCCTTTGGTCATGGTCATGAAAATAAAGAAAACACATTGAATGAGAAGGTGTGTCCAAACCTTTGGCCTGTACTGTAGACACAAACGAAGCAACTGTTATCCAGTTCAGATTGACCCATTTCCAACGTGTACGCTCTGATGAATGTAAGAAGATCTATTTAACCTTTGAATACTGGAAAGAAAACATAGACTAGAAATCTAGATGGACAGTTGCCAAAGACTTTGCTCTGCATAGAGTGTGACGCTTTGAGTCTAGAATATTGAACCTTTTCACTATAATCTATTTGTGTACTGGCTCCCCCTTGGTATGGCATTTGTGTTGTATCTCGTCAATCTCAAGTTGTGATTGACAAAGATGGGATTTCCACCGTAAATATCAATATTTATGAATTTTACAATGAAACAGACTTTGCAATGAACAAAACACTACTTTAATGTCCTTTGTTTTCACTAAAATAGGAACAAAGTTCTGCAAATTTGAATAATCAAGGCTCTGATCCCTTTCTGAAGTCCAGTCACGTCTCATGCAAACAGCGAGCAGCTCTGCTCCAACTATTTTGATTAGAGCTGAAATGAACTCTGCGTTAATGATCTGAGCGTTTCAGTTAAGATTTGCAATCAGCTAAATGGCTCAATTTACAACAACTGAAATGCACCAAATAATTAATTTGGAACTTTTTTGGAGAAGACAAATTCTGAGAGCAAAACGAGGAAAGCAAATGATTCATCTGAGCCGATGATGCTGAATGGAAGCAAGTGATTCATTCAGAGGAGTCAGTTTTAAACGACTCGGAGCCAGCTCCATCCTGGAGTTAAAAATAGGCTCTCTGTGGCTGGAGCACACACACACACACACACACACACACACACACACACACACACACACACACAGACACACAGACACACACGCACACACACACACACACACACACACACACACACACACACACACACACACACACACACACGTGCACGCGTATGCGCACACACACACACAAATCCAAAGATGTTTTCATTGATGTTAGGTTGCATGCTGATAACACGTACGCACGCAGACAAACACACACACACACACACACACACAAATCCAAAGATGTTTTCATTGATGTTAGGTTGCATGCTGTCAACACACACACACACACACACACACACACACACACACACACACACACACACACACACACACACACACACACACACACACACACACACACACACCTCTGGACCTCAAACATTCTCAATTACATTTTCAAGACTTTCTAATTAAAAAACTTGCTTACACACAGACAATGTCAAACTTTCTGTCACTAGCACTCTTTTTTTTTGTTCTCTCACTTGCTAACACACACACACGCACGCACACACGCGCGCACACACACACGCGCACACGCGCACACACACACGCGCACACACACACACACACACACACACACACACACACACACACACACACACACACACACACACACACACACACACACACACACTTGCACTCTGGCTCATGAATTAAAGAGCAGAGCTGGTCCAGGGGGAAGAAATTATTCAGGCAGATCTGCTCTCTGACAGAGGAGTGGGAGGGAGGAAAAGGAAAGGAGAGAGGAAGAAAGGGGATGGAGAAAACAAGAGAGAGGAGAAGAAAAAGGCTGTTAATAAGGAATGCAGTGATTTGACATAGAGAGGCGATCAAACCCCCTGATGGTGTTTTCCATCTTCGTGTGTGTTGCAGAGTTCTCTCTGTCCACCGCACCACTCTTATCTTTACACATGTGCATGAAATCCTGCACCTCTTTATTAACTGTGGATGTGGGAGTTCACGCATCAGCTACTGCTTTTCTTCTTCTGGCAGTATTCAGGTGTGCCACTTTTCTGCTGAAAGATTACAAGCTTCCTCTTACTTATTTTTTTTTTTAGACAAACTTCACACGTTGCACTAAGACTTGTGATAAAAACATGTTCTGCCCAAACTCCCCGATGAGCTGAAACTCAAAGGCAGCCTGATAAACAGCTTCATGAAAGCTAACTGTTTGCTTTAATACTTTCTGTGTCCTATTTGAAGATAATACGCGAGACATAAAGAGAAAAAATTATCTCAGAACTATTAAAATAGCAAAGTAATATTTATGCATTTGCGTTTTCTAAATCAGAGATATGTTTTCAAAGTAACAAGATAAAAAAACAAGACTACAAATGAGAAAACTGATCACAAATTGAGTTATTTTTTATCTTTTAAACTTGATAATGATAAGGTAAAATGGTTTCTGGTTGCAAAATGATTTCCCGTGAGGTTTCTCCTGACCAGGTTTCTCTGACTGTGTATAAGGCCATACAGAAGAAAAACATTTTCCTTTTATCATTTCTCAGTTAAATGAAATCAAAATGTTAAAGTCAGAAAGAATACTTTAACAGCTTTGAAAATATCATAATTCTCATTCCAAAATGAAGTCAAAATGCCCAAAAAAATAAAACAAAAAAAAAGCTGAAATGTTGCTAGGAAAAATGTAGCATCACAACGGGAGTCAAATGTTAAAAAAAAAATTAAATGTCAAGAAAAATAGTCTAAATTGTATTTCAAGATTGAAACAGAAATAATGATAATGAAGTTTTCTTTAAAAATAAAAGACAATCACAAACTGAACCAGGTCTGGTACAAACACCCACAATACAAAAATACAATACCCATAATGCCTTGTGCAATGTCTCTATGGTTATATGATAACTAAATAGGATCTTTTCATGCTCACATGCTTGCTACAGTGTGTGTGTGTGTGTGTGTGTGTGTGTGTGTGTGTGCGCGTGTGTGTGTGTGTGTGTGTGTGTGTGTGGCGAGTGCTCCTGTCTGCTCGGGAGGATGTTGGGACTGCTCGGATCATAAGAGCATCCCATCCATCCATGCATTCATCCATCCATCCGTCCATCCATCCATGCATCTGTCCATCCCTCCATGCATCTGTCCATCTGTCCATCCATGCATCCATCCATCCGTCCATACATCCATGTATCTGTCCATCCATCCATGCATTCATCCATCCATCCGTCCATCCATCCATGCATCTGTCCATCCCTCCATGCATCTGTCCATCTGTCCATCCATGCATCCATCCATCCGTCCATCCATCCATGCATCTGTCCATCCATCCATGTATCTGTCCATCCATCCATGCATTCATCCATCCATCCATCCATCCATCCATGTATCTGTCCATCCATCCATGCATCTGTCCATCCATCCATCCATGCATCCATCCATCTGTCCATCCATCCATGCATCTGTCCATCCATCCATGCATCTGTCCATCCATCCATGCATCCATCTGTCCATCCATCCATGCATCCATCCGTCCATCCATGCATCCATCCATCCATCCATCCATCCATCCGTCCATCCATCCATGCATCCATCCATCCATGCATCCATCCATCCATCCATCCATCCATCCATCCATCCAGGGTGTCCTGGGTCTTCCCTTGAGACTCCTTCTGGTTGGACACCAAACACCTCACCAGGGAGGCATCCAGGAGGCATCCTAATCAGATGCCCGAGCCACCTCAACTGGTTCTTCTTGAAGTGGAGGAGCAGCGGGTCTACTCTGAGCCCCTCTCATATGACCGAGCATCTCACCCTATCTCTAAGGAGAAACCTCATTTCAGCTGTTTGTATCCTCTATCTCACCACCCAAAGCTCGTGACCATAGGTGAGGGTAGGAATGTAGATCAACCGGTGAATCGAGAGCTTCGCCTTCTGGATCAGCTCTCTCTTCACCAGGACAGACCGGTACAATGCCCGCATGACTGCTGACACAGCACTAATCCCATCAATATTACCCACTCCATCCTTCCATCATTTGTTAACAAGACCCCAAGATATTAAACCCCTCCACTTAGGGCGGGACCCCGTCCCTGACCTGGAGAAGACCATGGTCTCAGATTCGGAGGAGCTGATTCTCATCCCAGCCGCTTCATACTCGACAGCAAACTGCTCCACCAAAAGCTAAAGATAACTGCATCTCGTTGTTAGGTAATGTTCTCTAAATGGAATACAGCCCCTGTTAAATAAACCTGTGTTGTCTGAAGTCTGTAATTCAACCAAAAGGAATTCTGGGGTTGTAATCAGAAGTAGATGATTTTTAAAAAATGTATTATTTCACTTTACTGGTACTTAACTCATTCACTGCTATTGACAACTAAAGTTGTCACTTAAACTAAACTAAACTAAAGTTGTCAAATGCATATTTTAACAGGGCGGGCCTGGGAATGACCTCGCACACCTTAAGAGTAAATATCATGGCTCTTCGGTTGATTTTCACCCGTGTGTTTCACACGTCACGTGATCAGAAGGCAAACAATCTGAAAGAACGTAAATAGCTAGAAACACACTGATTCTTCCTGATGTAAAACATGAGTCTACTCTTTCTTTTGGTAATTCTGGTGTTTACATGGTCAAGGAGCACAATACTCTCTTCAAAAAATAGTAAAAATGCTCAAAAATGGTGGCAGTCAGGGGCTTTCTGATCAGAAAACAGCTGGCAGTGAATGAGTTAACAAATATCCAACTATTGTCTTTGACGATTTTATCAGCCAATTTCCTCCATTCAATTCAAGATGGCCGCAACAGATGGTCAACATTAGCAAACACCAAAAATGGCTTTAAGTCACACATTTTTAAAAATATTTATCTAAAGTTCGACGTAATTTTAACTGAGAGTCTAAAAGTAATAGGAAATATGAACTATTACTTTGAATTCTCTTGGATTAATGTGTTTAACGCCATCTCACTAAAAGTTATTTTCCAAAAATTCATTGGTTTTGTCAAAGAGGTTCCTTTCAAAGATTTTCCAAAAAGAAATATAAAATGTATTAAAATGTTCTCATGACCTTGTTAATGGTAGGGAATTTGACCTTTTTCTTGTTCAGTGAATAGGAAAAATGAATTGAAGCTGCCATCAGCTGTCTGATCTGTCTGTCTCTGCTGTGTAGAGAAGTAATCAGTTCTAATATGGAGCTAATTTAGCGCTACGCTTGAACAAGATGGGATTAGGAAAGGGGTTAGACCATTATTACTATTCTATGCTAGTGGAAGAATCAGAAAACATTCAACCATATAGCATTATAAAAGAGATTTTACTCATAAGACGGTATGTTTAAAACATCTTCTAGTCAATAAAGTTGATTTTTGAACTACAGATATTATATAAAGCTCTCCCTTGATATCAAGCCTCATTGAAGCACATATGATGCTTCCTGCACAGAACGAGCACCAAAGATGGACCCTTTACCTGCGTGAGAAGCAGCAAATATGTATTTTATAGTCTATATTGGGAGATATAATCATGATCACACCATGGCAACAACAGAATTGCATGCCAACAGCTCTGGAGGCTGAAATTCTCATTTTCTTTCCACCGATCTCATCTTCAGGTGGGTATTCATCAAATGTCTTCTGGCTTCAGACATCAGAATCTTACATGGTTATTTATCATATGTTCTGAATTGCTGCTTTATTGTTTAAAGTTTAGGAATGCAGTAATATGAAACTGTGGGCCGATACTGTGTGTGTGTGTGTGTGTGTGTGTGTTTGTGTGTGTGTGTGTGTGTGTGTGTGTGTGTGTGTGTGTGTGTGTGTGTGTGTGTGTGTGTATGTATAGTAAGTAAGTAAGTAAGTAAGTAAGTAAGTAAGTAAGTAAGTAAGTAAATTTTATTTATATAGCACTCATCACAGACATAGAATCAGAAAGTGCTTCACATACCGTAAATCCTCTAATATTAGCCTGTATTTAACTAACTGCCGGGTATCATATTTTGGCCGGTGTTGGAGTCGGCGGAGGTGAATAATGGCCGGTATTTTATTGTGGCCGGGTGGAATGTGGTAACAAGCAAGTACGGGGGGCGGTTGTGTCATCGTCTCACTTTTGATTTGCCAGTGATAGACCGCGAGGTTAACTTTAATCGTGCGGAGACGAAGAGGAGGCGAAAATTTGATATCAAGTTCAAAGAGAACATGCTGATTATGCTGCAGAACACTCTGGGGAGCAGTAGCAGGGGTTGTATGAACTAGTCGACTTCACTATAGGGACTTTTTATGCCTGTCATCGACTAGTCGCTGTCACGTGATAATGACCGGCAATATGCAGCCCTCGGAAAAGACAGCAGCCTGCTGCTGCGCATCGGGGGGCAACGCCCTGTGACAGAGCGTCGGTACTGACACGCGATCGTTCATGTCGGCTCATTTCCTTTAATGTTTTCTGTCTTTTATTTGCACCTGATGCGTTTTGCTGCTATGGAGCGGGGTGCATCACCTTGTCCTCCGGTGACGCACCGATCACTGATGTGGCCGGCAAGCAGCGAGCACTCAGCTGTTTTTGCGGTCGGTAGATCTTTTAGAACTGCAGTTCAAAGGTAACTCATAAGGTGAATACCGTAAATCCTCTAATTCAGGCCCGGGCCTGTATTTGACTCAAGCTCATCAAGCTCCAGGCCTTTATTGGAAGGAGGACCAGAATTAGAGGCAGGCCTCAATTTTTATTTGAGCAAAATGAAGTAATAGTTCGCTGGAGTTTTTGACAATTAAAATTGCGCCCACATTTTCAAAATTAAACACATTTCTTTTAACAACGGTAGTTTCTGCTTCAGCCCTCTCCCCCCTCCCCCTGCACAGCGGCCGCAAACTCACTGATGCGCCTGCAGCCTCTCGGAGTTCCTGCTGCTCTAAACATTAAAATAATTATTTCATTTTCTGTTCCTCACTTCTGATTACCTTCAATGGTGTCTGTTTGTTGCAACCACCAGGTACAAAAACTAACTTGTTTTTATTTGACTATTTTTCTGTCCTGCCTGTTTATTATCTTCCTGCTTCTCACTTAAACTGCCATGAGGACCAACGGAAGCTTCACATCCCAGTCTCGGTGATTAGAGGACACGTACTTCCTCAACATGCTGATAACCGTCCGGTTCATCCTTTCGACCTGGCCAGAAGACCTGGGGCGATGGCTAATGTGGAAATTGGCCTTCACACCCAACAGTCGCAAAAGATGTTCCATCACTTCAGAGGTGAAGTGAGTTCCCCTATCCGAGTCAACCCGAGTGGGAAGACCGAACTGGGCGAAGATGTGATTCATCAAGAGAATAGCTGTTGTTTGTGCCGTGTCATTAGGTGCTGGTAAACATTCAACCCACTTGGTGAATGCACAGGTCACAGTCAAGATGTATTTATTACCCCTGCTGGACCTGGTCAGAGGCCCCACCCAATCGAATTGCAAGTCCGACCACGGTGTGGACAGTCCCTTTCTCTGTAGGGGAGCTCTGTGTGCGGGGTTGGATGATTGAAACTGACAACAAACCAAACAACACTGGATGTAGTCTGAGACGTCGCGACACATCCCCGGCCAATAAGCAACCTGGCTCAGGGCACCGAATGTGGCCTTTAAACCTTTGTGTCCGGCGGAAGGAGAGTCATGAGCTTGAGTGATCATGCCCCCCCTTAGTGGCTATGGCGCCACGAGGACAGGTGGCAAAGGAGGCTTGGAGGCGTGCATCAGCAACCCTTCAACCATTCTCAGCGTGACATGAACACGAAAGATAGCACGGAGCTCAGGAACTGAGTCAAGCTCGGCAGAAGAAGGCAGATGAGTTGTAGGATCAGAAAGGGTACATGATCATCCTGCTTATAGCAGGGTCCTGGGACTGAAGACTGTCAAGATCGTTACCTGAAAAGACAGGTTGAACGGACACAACACCCTCGGATGGTTTGGAGATGGATGCATTAGCGGCCTGAGCTCGAGTCACGACACACACACGGGGTGGGTCAGACTGACAAGACACATTCTTCGGGAGCCAAAAGGGATTGAAGACCCATGGGGTACCATCAGCCGCACCTTGTTTGGCAAGAGAGTCTGCAAGGTCGTTCAGATCCTTATCAGTTCCGGGTGCATGAGAATGTCCTTTGACTTTACGCCAATAGATATGCATGTCATGTGATGTCGCTAGGGCGTCACAAGCCATGAATAGGTCCTGATGTTTAACGGGCTTCCAGTTTGAGGTCAGGAACCCGTAACTCTTCCGAGAAGGTAGATGATAAATGAAACTGAGGAGCGCGTAGTCCGAGTCTGTGCAAATCACCAGCTCACGGACTCCACGGTCCACAGCAAGTTGTAGTACTATCAAGATCCTAGCCACTTCTGCAAACTGTGAGGTCTTAGGACCCAACCAGTAACACCGGGAGTCCTTCTAGTCAGTGTGCAACAGGACGACACCATGCCTGACCTAGGCGCATCACCGTGTCGAAAAGAACTGCCATCGACATACACGGTCGGCAAGTCCACACAGAGAGACTGGTCGAAGTAGCAGTGGTTGGGGTTTAGAAGAGTCTGAGGAGGGCTAGCTGGCAGGACTGATGTGATGGCGTCGTCCGAGCAGTGTTGGCACTCAGCCAAACCCATGCCAAGAGGGCTACGGCAGTTCTGGGCGTAGCGCACTTCAATGCCGAAGCTTTGAAGTGCCAGCAGCCATGACGCGATTCGCGCATTGGTCACCATACCATCTCTGATGCGCTGACTGTTAAGGAAGGTCACTGGCTGATGCTGAGTTTCAATGATGATGGCAACAGCCATGAAACTCACAGAATGGCAGTGAGTTTATGTGATTATTATTTTTTTAGGAAAATGGATTACAATTTCCAACTTTGATCACAGGATGTACTTCCTTCTTACACATTGCACCTGGTGTGGAACACACACAAAAAACGGTTTTAAAATCTTATTTCTGATAATAATCAGTCACTATGAGTTTTTCATGCAGGATGAACATTAAGTCTCCTACACCTAGCTCCTGTATCAGCTTCTGATAGAAAATAGACGGTGACACTCTAGGATTTGAAAAACCTGACAGATCTACATCACACTGTCACTTAACATTCGTGGACTCGCCCATCTTGACTCACAACAAGGAAAGGCTGTTGTTGGTTTAGGTCCAGGAAACAGCAAAGAACTTCCTGGCCAGTAGAAGCTAACAACTAGCATTAGCAAATTCACCACACTGTAGAACTCCTTCAAGCTTTTGTTATTTGAGGAAATAAATCATCAACGTAGCAGAGCAAACTGGGTCAGTGGTAGAGTCGCGTTGCAGTCATCCAATCAGAGGTGAGATGTCCAAATATCAGGAAATAAGATTCCAAAACCTGCCATGAGAAGCTCAGCTGGGATGTGGCTAACTTCTAGTCACTCGAAATGGTGCACCGGTGACCCCCCCCCACACACACACACACTACTAGATACCACCGCAAGTGTACTAATTAAACGAGTGCTTCACACTTTTAAGTCCTTTTTTTAGGTCAGGGTCTTTTTTCTTCTTGTTCAAATGGCAGACTGCCCCGTTCACTGATTTTCATGCCAATTAATGTGTCACACAGTTTGGTGCTCTGATTGGTCCTACCACTGTCCAGTTGTGTACAGTGACATTTTAAATGACAACCTTCAATTCTGCCTCACGACTGAGCTCTGTCTATGGGTCATGGGCAGACTATTCATTTTCATATGTTGGATCACTTGCCAGTGTGAATTATTTTGTTTTTCTATAACAGTCACAGCCCAGTGAGACAAGGACTTTCAGCGTTAATATAAAGCTTTCATTTTAAAAATGCATTGATCCTGATTATTCTTATGAAAAGTCCCAGGATGCACTGCAGGTTACCGACTCACTCTGATGACTCGGTGTCTGAATCACATTCACTTCCCAACTGAGTTTGTGGCAGCAGCTGAACTTTCACAGTTAGAGGGGCCAAGCAGTCATAATGGCACATAAATCAATTTCTATCTGTTTCATTCTGCTCTGAGTGATTCTTCCTGCAGAGACTCAAGGTTGGCACGCAGTGGCTTTTTCAGTAGCTTTCAACATCAATATGAGCCGAGTAGGAAACATTTCTCTTGAAAAGTATGACCCTGGGCAAAAAGAGAAATATTATTACAAGGCTCTGTTGCATTTGTATACAGTATATCCTGAAAGTGCTGGGCTCTCTCCCCTGCTCTTAAAATTAATGTGAGTGACTGTGGCCCTCAGAGAAACTAATACAGCAGCTTATTATTTTATCACCCCTGAAGAAAAATGTTAAAATGTCCAACCAAAGGTAGATGGAACATTACATTCACTATGTTGTTTCTCACGGCCTCTCGCTTATGTCTTTTTTCTTGAAGCTGCTTGTTCTGGATGGCGCTGTTGACACCTCCCTCTGTAGCTACAATCTTTCTGCCCTCAGGGCCAGATTAACACTTTGTTGTGCCCTGGGCAACAATATTCAAGGGCCCCATCATCACGACCCAAGGATCACCATAATATGGTCACATACAGAATATTTTACTGTAATATGCAGTAAATAAACTCAATACTTGAATGCCTGACATCACGTAACCCGCTCAGGATAACCTTTGACACACCTCGTGTGGACTGACCAATGAGGAGAGGGCCTTAACTTGAGGCCTTGCCTGCCCTCGACTAAACTATTTCACCCCTCGCAGCTCCATCAGAGCTCTGTCAGCCAAAGGGGTTGAGCTGGGCAGATTCCAGAGCCGTAAATCCAGGCGTGATCTGCTGGAATCAATGTTTGGAACAATCACTGCATTTTTAATTCTTTTATCCCTCCTCTTTTTTAATAGTTGCTATTGGCTAAGTGAAGACTGCCAAATCCATTTTCAGTTAACCTTTTGTAGGTACCCTGGCTGCAGGGAAACTCTTGAATGTGCAGAGTTTAACCATAACAAAAGCTCACAGCTGCACAAATAACACAGCAGTAGGCTGTTTCATTCAAATAGCTGCACTTGCTTCACATAGCAAATAACAACAAAGCACTTCAGGTTGGAAAATAGCAGCCATAGGAGCAACGTTTTGCAGGTGAATTCTGCTGAAGAGCAGAAAACACACTTTAATCTTCATTTTCTGCAGAATATAAGATGCAGCCCAGTGAAATGAATAGTACCCTTCATAATGTTAAATTAAATTGCTGCTGTTCTATAAAAATAGGCTTTAGGGGAGAGAAAACACAGACACGACCCTCTCCTATAATAAGCAAGGCGAATGTTTGGACATTTATCTGAATGGACGAAGAAATGAGACAAGACAAGATTTGTGTGATTTGGCTACAGTATGTGCCTTCCCCGGGGAAATACTAGTGAATGTTTTATATCATATTTTATATTATGTACGGTATAGTTTCACTGTAATATCCCTTAAATAGATATATTATACCATACACTTTGCTATTTTATAGTTTTTTGTATTGCTTTTTTCTTAATTATCTAAAAGAAAAACAGGAAATGAAAGGAACTGAAAGGACGACTAAGGTGAAAAAACATCCCCCCCAGTGAGTTCCAGTGCTCATACTGAGCCAGGTTAAGCCTGTTAAAGGGTTTTCCTCTCCACTGATGCTACATGCTTTCTCTGTATGAGGATTGCTGTAAAGTCTCTTACACTTCAAGTCAGTGACTGGATGCAGTCTGCCGGGTTCCTGACAGGAAACATTTTAATAATTGCAATAACTTGAACTCAGTTGGAATGTTTACTTTGCGAAGTGCCTTGAGACGACTCTTTTAATGATTTGGAGCTATAGGGAGCCCAAGTCTCCTCCCTTTCCGGTCGGCCCATCGGTTCGCGGAAGAACAAAAAAAAAAAAAAAAAAAAAAAAAAAGAAAACAAGTCAATGAGGCTGAAAATGCTATTTTCTAATCCACTTTGCCTTACGCCCTGGATCACACATATGTTGTACTGCAATTTAAATGAAAATTAATGATGGATGTTTTGACCATACCAGTCATGTACTTTGAGATTTATAAGCTTGTAAAAGTTTGTAATTAGCATGACTACACACCAGAAATCGGTATGCCACATATGTGACGTCACCACATAATCTCTTCTCCCCTAGCGTAGCTACTACTTACCACATGACCAGATTCATGGTGGTTCTTTCCTCCTGTGGGAAGTTTAATGAACTTACAGCCCTTTACCCTCAGTTTTCTTCGTGTTTGGTTCGAGGACGTCACTTTCGTGAAGCTCATTTGTAGTGTAGTCCTGGACTTATTTTCACACAAAACCTAAATTTTGGCCTTTACGTTCAATGTTCAAATTTGCATTTTTAGAAATAAAGTAACTTACCATGTTAACCATGGATTAAATCTGTATTCTAGGTTTTTTCTATATAAAAAACTGTTTTGATTTTCTTTTTTCTCCTCCAGTCAAATGTTTCATGACCCTTCTGATCCACCATATACATGTCAAAATTAATTTAGTAAATGTCCTGTATTTTTATGGTGCTTACTTAGGGTTCTACAACCCCCCAAGGCGCTTCACAACACAATCAGTCATCCACCCATTCACACACTCATGATAATGAGCTATGCTTATCCAAGACTGCTCTGGGGCGTACTGACAGAGGCGTGGCCTGCCAAACCCAGGTGCCACCAGTCACTCAGCCCACCACCAGCAGGCAAGGAGGGTTAAGTGTCTTGCCCAAGGACACAACAGCAGAATTATCCTTTTCTAGATTGAGTCATTTTTTAGCCATTATATAATGTGTTTCTTTATAAAAGTTATACATAATCACCATTTCAACCATTGTAGATGCAACAGCCTTTGCACATTACCTTTAATAGGACCGACGAGCAGCTAACAGCTATCCTTTATGCAGCCAAGACCAAAGTATGTTGCTGTCTTTAAACAACTCCAGTTTGTAAAATTTCAAAAGTCTTTATGTGGTGTTATTACTTGAGTCCAGTTTTTCAGTGGCACACTTAACAATAACCAACTAGCAGTTTTGGATCCTCTTGGGGTTGAATACAGCTGGAACTTTCTGGTATTTCGGGTGAAATAATCATTTACTGCAAAATTCACAAAGATGTAAAGGTTTATAAAATAATATTCCCATTCCCATGAACCAATTTTGAATTGGCATTTAACTGTTTTGGTCTTATTGGGAAACTAGCTAGCTAAACCGTTAGCTCATCAGTCCTGAAGAACATTAACACCTGAGGCTACTCGGGAAGTTATATACTACACAGATTAAACATTATTAATAATTTTAATAAAGAAATTATCAAGGACTGAAACTTTCTGATGCACTGTTCTTTAATTTCTAATTTGTTTCTGACTCTGACTTACTGATCTGGCAAAGACAAACTTTACAACCATTTTCCTCTTGACGAGCTGTAATTTTAAACCTCGCTTGTAACCTGAGGTTTAATTAACACTTCTGTTTTATTTCAAGGATGATAAAAATACTGTTGGCTGATCTTGTAGAATGAGAAGGGCTAACAGAAAGGTCAGTATAAAGAAAAACACCTCATGTGTTTGTTGGTGCTAACTATTTTTTTATTATGTCACTCATCTAATTCTTCTTCAATAAAAAACATTTTTAATGAGAAAGTTTGCCGTTGTCAGTTTCATAATTAATATTTTGGAAGGTTGTAAGTAGATCAACATAATTTATTGTATTTGTCAACTCATTTGTTCGAGTGTAACTGATCCTCCCCAGATTTACGGTGGTTGACCTTTTAGATCTGCTGCTATTATGTAGAGAAACCTAGTTTTGAGTTGTTTAAAAAAAATAAATTTGTGATAAACTAAGGTATTTTTTTTCCATTTAAAAATAGATATATTGTTTACTTTTTGAAAATTGTCTAATCCCAGATTGCTAAGTGAAATAATAAATGAAAAGCACATGAAACAAAAGCTCTGGTTTAGGGAAACCCCAACAATTCAGTGCCTAAGCACTTCTTCTGTTTTACCAACACATTCTCACACCCTAAGCGTCGGAAACAAACGCTTGGTCAGCCACCCTCCACGTCAGACCCCAGACGCCAAAAGTGCCCTTTTTCGTTACTCATGTGCGAAAAGGGTTTTTCCCTTTTGTAACTGCAGATCCCAATGCAGCGTAAAACCGACGTGATTAGATATCCGCTGATGCGGCACGAACCAGCTCATTTAACCGCACCTAAACCTTAACGTTTCACTATTATAACCTTCCCCTATCCCTCATCCCAACCTTAACCCTCTTGCTATCTAAAACGTTACTCTCACTGCGATCAAGCGTTTGTTTCCCCTGCATTCTGACTCTGACAGTCAGAGTCTGACTGTGAATTTTCGCATTTGCCGCCCAAGGGGAACGTTAGAACATACCATCTGGCGAGGCGGAGGTTGCACATACCCTCTACTTTTAACCTCCACTGTGGTAGTTGAAACCTCCCCCTCGCGTTGGCTCGGTCCAAACTCGACCAATGACGAGGCGGCTCCCGCCGTTCACTTCATAGAGCCGGCTTTTAGAGCGATCGACACATCACTAACATGTTCACTGGCAAGATGGTTGAGGTTAGGATAGGGGTGAGGGGAAGGTTAAATAAGAGGATAAGGTTAAATAAGAGGATAAGGTTAAATAAGAGGATAAGGTTAAATAAGAGGATAAGGTTAAATAAGAGGATAAGGTTAAATAAGAGGATAAGGTTAAATAAGAGGATAAGGCTAAGGTGAGGTACAATGAGCTTGTTTGGTGCCAGTGTAACGCTGCATTGGGATGCAACGGTAGCGGACATCCCATCGCTTCAGTTTTACGCTGCATTGGGATCTGCAGTCAAATAAGGGAAAACCCCTTTTCGCACATAAGTAACGAAAAAGGGCACTTTTGGCGTCAGGGGTCTGACGTGGAGGGTGGCTGACCAAGCGTTTGTTTTTGACGCGCTGGGAGTGAGAACGTGTTGCAAGTTTACAGCAACATAGACCTTGCGGCGCCACCGTGTGGGGACGATAAGCAACATCTTTACATATATCTTTATATATATTTAAGTGAAGAAACATATACTTTGTTTGACTTACATTCTTTAATTTTCCTAGCCTGACATGCTATGCCGTATATGTGTAAATATATAATATGGCCAGGACAGACAGAGCCCATGAGGTAGAATATATGGTTGTCATTCAAACTGTGTCCGCATGAAATTGGACAGCACTAGGACCAATCAGAGCAACCAACAATGACACATTCATAGCAACAGAAGTCTGTCATCAGCCTACCATTCACCTTTTCCTTTTTCTAAATAAAGTAACTATCTGGTCATGTCTCAAAAAGCTCAAGTCTAAATCGTCCAGAGTTGATGCCAAAGCTGTTTCAAAGGAGCGCAGTTCCTGAGCCGATGCCATTGTTGTAGTTTTTCTCCCTTGCAGCACTGGTTCAAAGCCCTGTTTCTCTACATTGAGTGCTGTGATTGGCTAAACTTAGCCGGGCCAATGGTAGACCTGCTTAGGCTACAACAGAGTGTGGCTTTTGAGCAAAATCTTTTGCTACTGCTATGATTTATCTAGATTTACAAGCAATCGTTTTCTTTGATTGAGACTCAGATTTGATTATAAATATGGGTGTTTGAGTCCCTAAATGCATTAGTAGCAATATGTTCTGGTTAGAAATGACAGCAGCTTCCAACTTCTCCTTGGACTTGCCCTTCTTTTTTATGCAGCTGGCAGTGATGCTAGTCTTAAAGCTCATGAAGGATTGTAATGTGCACAAGGCTAGATTAACCATGTGGGCAACTGGGCAATTGCCCAGGGGTCCATGAACTCTAAAGGGCCCAGGCCCAGGTCAGCAAGGGCACAAGCAAAATACTGTATCTGTAATCTCCCGCTTTATATTAAACTACAACACATTCTCACTCCCAGCGCGTCAAAAACAAACGCTTGGTCAGCCACCCTCTGCCTCAGACCCCTGATGCCAAAAGCGCCCTTTCTCGTTACCTATGTGCGAAAACGGGTTTTTCCATTTTCTGACTGCAGATCCCAATGCAGCGTAAAACTGACGTGATGGGATATCCACTACCGTTGTATTCCAATGCAGCGTTACACTGATGCGATGGGATGTCCGCAGCCAGGGCACCAAACAAGCTCATTGTACCTTATCCTAACCTTCAGCAACCTTCGACACAGCATCAAAAC